>NC_073337.2:29452500-29727500 GCF_027580225.2 Misgurnus anguillicaudatus
ATTTTCAAAAGATTAGGGCTTGGTGAAGAAAATAAAGTCTCTGATTTTAATTGATTTTCAATTTAATCAGAAGCATGCCCGGAAAGCTGCACCTTAACGGTTCAGATGGCATGCAAATAATGGGTTCATTGTATTGCATTTTATATTTATTTATAAAGCACATATAAAAACAATCACAAGTTTGACCAAAGTGCTGTTTATAACGGGGTCATGTTTCCTTGTGCTTAAACATATGTTACACAAAATGATTTAAAATTGCAGTAATTATCCTTGTAAACATAGTCTGTTGTGTGAACGCGAACAATTCAGAAAGAAAATGCATGTGTAGCATTACATGTAGGTTTTAAAGTCACAGCACACCATATAAGTTTAATGTCGGTAAAAACTAAAATTTTGAAGGAGGTATTGATAACTAGCCTAATCGATATGGATTGAATCAAAATTCAACTAAAACTATTTAAAAAAGAACCGAATCGCCAAACCAGTCTTAAGTATTATTCGGATGGGGTTAGTTTTATATAGAGAGGTGGGGTAAAGTAATTTGTATTCAAAGCTTCTTAGTGGCTTGTTTCATGTCAGTAATTATTATAGACAATGTCAGTAAAGATTACGTCAATTTTTACCTTAAAATGTACTTGTAGAAAGGTCGGGAAAATTACCTCAGATAATACTAATCTCGTGCAAATAGATCAGCTGTAAATATACACATAAATATTTCATAATTTCTTGTAATTTTGCAAGTTCATTCAAATATGGAAGTGCTCGACGAAGCATTCACTTGTGTTTTAGTCTTTGGAACAAGTCAGTGTTAAACGACACAGAAGTGTTTGACCTGTTGCTCCCCTATCTTTTTATCTAGATCTTTATATTATATTATCTATTATTATTATTAATACTATAATACAATGTATAATATAAGTGTGTGTGTGTGCGCGCGCGCGTTTAGTCAAACCAAAGAAAAAAAAATTAAACCCCACGTACACACTGCAAAAAAATGATTTTCAAGAAAAATTATTTCTTAGTATTTTTGTCTTGTTTTCTGTAAAAATATCTAAAAATTCTTAAATGAAGATGCTTTTTCTTGATGAGCAAAACGAAAAAATAAGTCTAGATTTCAGAGCAAAAATATAAAATTTAAATGATTTTGTTCAAAAAACAAACAAAACATCTGCCAATGGGGAAACACATTTTTCTTGATTTTTTTTCTTGAATTAGTGTTTAAGAAAAATTTTCAAGATTTTTTGCTTTGCATATCTTAATTTAAGAATTTTTTTATATTTTACTGAAAACCAGACAAAAATACTAAGATTTTTTTCTTGAAAATCATTTTTTTGCAGTGCACTTAAAAAATGACTTTCTTGCTTACACTGCAAAAAAAAAAATGTTTTTTAAGAAAAAAAATCTTAGTATTTTTGTCTTGTTTTCAGTAAAAATACCTAAAAATTCTTAAATTAAGATGCATTATCTTGATGAGCAAAACAACACAAGAAAATAAGTCTAGTTTTTAGATCAAAAATATCAAATTTAAGTGATTTTGTGCATAAAACAAGCAAATAAAATCTGCCAATGGGGTAAGCAAAAAAATCTTGAACATTTTCCTTAAACCCTAAATTCAAGAAAAATTCAAGACAAATTTGCTTACCCCATTGGCAGATTTTGAAATTACCTAAGAAAATACAACAAAAAACATCAAATTTAAGTGAATTTGTGCTTAAAACAAGCAAAATAATCTGCCAATGGGATAAGAAACAAAATCTTGAAATAAGTTGACTTTTTTACACTTAATTCAAGAAAAAAAATCTTACCTCATTGGCAGATTTTTATGCTTGTTTTAAACAGAAATTTACTTAAATTTGATTTTTTTTTTTTGTAAAAAAATGTGACTTATTTTCTTAGGTAATTTTGCTCATCAAGAAAAAACATCTTGATTTAAAAAAAATATATTTGTACTGAAACAAGACAAAAATACTAAGAAAGAAAGTCTTTTTTTTAGTGTATAATTTTTATATATTTTTTGTAACATATTTAAAAAGGAAGCAACGTAATGCGCACATGACGACAGGGGAGGTGACAGCGCGTAATCGTAACCCCTCCCACTTCTGCGAGATGTCTAATCCCACGTGAATTGGCCATCAATATCACAGATGTCTTGTAAAGTTACATTACTTGATCTACTTCCGTAAAACTAATCCTGTCTGAATAGTTCTTAAGATTTGTGCAGATGGATTTGGTGGAAGAGACACACCTAAATTAAAGCCACTTTAATGAGATGCCACTTAAAAATGATCAACATCCTCATTTACTTCCATTGTAATTGAAAGCTTCTGCAGAACTTTGTGTGTTCCACACAAGAAAACAAGTTTGAAACAACATATAATGGCATAATGTTTATTTATGAGTAAAATATGCATAATTCACAGAGGTCACAGAAAGTACAGCCCTGCTCCCGAACATACAACAAAAACAGCACCTTTATGATTCAAGAAACTTTTGAGCCGTCACACAACCACAATACTTTACAATATTATTTTTAACATGAGAGCTCACGTCATCGCATGTTCACTACAACACGCTCATGCTTTCTCCTCACATTTTTACTTGGCTTTAGGAGACAGTATACAGGACGGCATGGGGCTCAATTGTACTTTTGTGCTTTTCTCCTATTTTAAGTCAATTTGGATTAAAGTGTTTGCTCAAAGAATAAATGACAAGAACTTTATACTCTTGACTGTGTAAAAATCTGCACTTTTTAATATTCCTTATTTAAATACTGTAGACCAGTGGTTCTCAAACTGGGGTCCGGGGCCCCCAGGGGGGCCGCAAGATGGTGCCAGGGGGCCCCAGTTTTATGAAATTTTATAAAATACATTAATTTATCATTAATTCTGTGAAATTAAACCTAAAAAAAAATAAGGTAGCACTACTTTGGATAATTTAATGTTTTGTTTAATTAAAATGTGAAGTTTTAGAACTGTCATAAATTTTGTTTGGGGGGGCCGCGAAGGAATGCACCATACACAAAGGGGGCCGCACACAGAAAAAGTTTGAGAACCACTGCTGTAGACAAAATGTTATTATGTTTATTCATGTTCTTCTGGCTGATTTCAGTTGAATTCACTAAACAAATGCTTGCCTTGAACAGCGTTGGATGACTTAAATATCTAAAGGATGTATTGTACTGTATTTTCTGGTCTAACGGTTATTCCATCACATTTCCGCCTGATGAACTGTAAGCTGCATTGGTTATTACATTAAGCTGCATTGAGTTCAGAAAGCCGAAGAGCGCTGGTACTTTACGATGCAAACTCACACCCACAATACTGAGTAAAATGTAACTGCAGGGAGTTTATGCTGCAGGGGTTCAGGGTAATTTTATTGCATTGGTATTTGGTTGCTTACTAGTCCAAGTATGAGTTCAGTCCCAAGCTCTGATTAAATTTTGGTCCCTAAATGGGTCAACAATCATTTTTAATGAGTATGAGCAACAGTAATATTGATTTATAAGATGATGCACACCTGTAGCCTGAGCTGAATGTCACCAAAATGCAAAGCTTGGAAAAAGCCCGTACAGATGACTACATCCATTTCCCACTTTTAACCCACACACAAATTTCCACAAAAGTCAGCATCTCTGTCACCAGAAACCCTTATGTGTTCTGTGCATTCAACATTCAGCTGTCAATACACAATACACAAATGCTGGGTTATTTTCAACCCAGCGTTGAGTCAAAAAGGGATAAACCTAGACATTGAGTGCATTTATATGCACAGAATATGTGGATGACTATCACAAATCTGCTTATTATAGAAAGGTTTACATTAGGGCTGCGCGACACTGTAAAAAAATTCTGTAGAAATTACAGTGTTACTTGCAGCTGGTTGCCGGTAAGTTACCGTAGATTTAAATTTGTTATTTACTGGCAACATTTTGTTCAAAGTTAAATGAACATTAAACATTTACAAGTCTTCGTCTTTACAGAGTACCACTAAAATAACAGCATCAAGCAAAACATTCTGAGAAACAAAATCTGAAGCAAAAAACAGAAAAAGGTTGATGATGATTTTTGGTTCCCAGAATGCTTTGCATGAGGCTGTTATCTTAGTTTTACTCTGTAAGACAAAGACTTGCAAATGTCCAATGTTCATCCAACTTTAAACAAAATGCTGCCAGTAAATAACATACATTTAAATCTACAGTAAGTTACCGGCAACCAGCTGCTACACTGTAAAAAATTTGCTGTAATTATGCAGCTGGTTGCCAGTAACTTACTGTAGAAGATAAATACTAAAAATGTTTCATGTTCATTTAACTTTAAACAAACTGTTGCCAGTAAAAAACATAAATGTAAAATCTACAGTAAGTTACTGGCAGCCAGTTGCCAGTAATGCCCAGTAATACTGTAATTTCTACAGAAATATTTTACAGAGTAGTAACACTGAAATTTCTACGGATTTTTTACATTGTACCGATTATCATGATACAACTCAGTATTAGAAAATTACATACCTATAGTAACATAATTTTGTAAGTCTTTTCCATGACACTGCCACGTTTTCCGCCTTTTTGCGTGAACATGTCACGTATTTCTGTTTACGTGCCACTGTCATGTATTTGTCCACTGTTTTGTCCTATTTTCTTACCATTGTCGCTTCAGTTTAGGGTTAGATTTACATAAAATGACATCCTTACCCAAACCCAACTCTAACCATTATGCCAGACGACAATAGTTTAAAAATCATAAAATATAAAAAATAAATCTTGTGACATCCTAACATGACCTCACACGTTATCAGTTTATTAAGCATAATTATCCTTAAAGAGCCACACAGATCCAAAATTGAAACTAACCTTTATTGCAGTGTGTCATGTAGCTGTCCATCAATGTAAACAACGTGTAAAGTAGTTGAACCAAAAAGTGCACGATTAATAAAGTTATTGGCTTCTAAAGCAGGGAGTCGACTCTGAATCGCTGAAACGAGTCGTTATAGGGAGTGAGTCTTCTTCCTGATATTTGCCACATCACACGAACGCATCCAAGTCACATGAGATACTAATCTCCGCCTACAGCCTTGCCCGGGAGAAACGAAAACTATGACCCGCCCACAGCTAGTTAGTCTGTGTGTAAACATCAGCTCACGCTGTGTTTCAGTTTGTGTTGTTTTCACTACCAAAGGAGACTTTTTCAAGGAGAGATATACTAAACGTGTCTGGCTGAGAAGAATCAGTGCTTAAAATTATTTTTTAACGGAGGGATTTAGACGTTTGGCAATGAAAGATGGTTCAGTACCCACTTTATTTGGAACAACATGCGTCTCCTAACCACAACCTGTAAGTATGATTATAGCTACATACTTGCTTAAATGAGTGTAAAATGTCTATAGTCGTTTTCATTGCTTGGATTAATGATGAATGATATCGTTGTTTAAACTCTAACTTATATACTGTCAAAATCACGATAGCAATCGGTTTTGCTATCACCCGGTTATTTTACAGAAATGCTTAAATGAGTGTAAAATTGTTAGTTTCGATCGTCGTTTGTATTGCTTGGATTAATGATGATTGATGTCTTTGTTTAAACTGTTAATTTACTGTCAGAGAGTCACGTTAGCAAACGGCTAGCACATGCTCACTTACGGTTTTGTTATGACCCGGTTAGTTTAGATAAATGCTTAAATGAGTGTAAAATTGTTAGTTTCGATCGTCGTTTGTTTGCTTGGATTATGATGAATGATGTGTATTGATGTTGACAATGTCTTCTCAGTAAATCATGTTAGCACGAGGTCAATACATGTTGCACTGTTGTTGGTCTGTGCCACTGATCTGTGGTCCGCGCGACTGATCTGTGATCTGTGCAAAGACACTCTGTCAGTTGACCAATCAGAGCAGAGTAGGCTACTGAAAGGTGGGGTTTAGGCAGACTGAGTCGTTGAACGGCTTCACACGAATCGTTTGGGGATCTTTGTGAAATGGGGTAATTTTAAATTTAAATTTTGAGAAAATTACAGTGTTTTTTGACCTTGCATGCATTTAAACCTGTTGTCCGGGACTTATAAATAGTGATAGGATGCTTAAGATTGTCATCTTACTGGCTCTTTAAACTGTGCATGTAAACACACTCATTGTGTTAAATTAAGCCAGAAAATATTTATATTTAACCAACAATGGGTTAACACCACCCAGCATTTTACGTTTAAAAAATAATCCAGCATAAATCTAAAAAATCCTTGGTTGTTGGGTTATAAATAATCCTAATTTTGCATTTGGGATGAAATTGTCCCAACTGTTGGGTTTGTACATTTCTGACCCAACCATGGGTTAAAACAACCCAACATTTTTTAAAGTGTAAGTTAAATTACAACCCAACAGGTTGGGCTCGTTCCTAACCAACCATTTTTAGAGCAAAAAAAGTACATTTGTGAGACCTTCAAATATCACTCAATAAATAACTGGCTTTACAATCCTCCCTAGACCTCTGTGGATTTTTCAATTTAAAAGTGAATTGTTGAATGTAAATAATTTAGCTGATGGTCGCCAAGGACTCTAATTTGGTAACTTATAAAAGCCAATGTGAAACCAAATAGCAGATGCCATGACGGTGTTCATGCAGTTGCTTAGAAACACATGCACAGAATTTTCTAGAGACCGCCACTCGTTATAACACAATCGTAATGAAACGAAACTAAATCTCTTCTCGACAACTGGAGACGCTTTCTTTATCTCAGATGCATTCCTGTTGCTAGCTACTTCATAAATGTGTTTCTTTAGCTCAGTTCAGACATCTGTAAAGTAATGATGTGCTGTTATAGTCAGACAAATTGTCGTTTCTGCCCACTCACAATCAGTGAAATCTCCCCCAATACTTCCGTTCTTGTGGAAATGCCTTAGAAATTCAGCAAAAGTTTGGTGCCAGCTCATGTTCCTTATTAAAACACTTCACGCTGCACTTCTCCACACCACCTACTTTCTGTTATCGTAGTATACCTTATTCACCAACAACAAGCTCTCTAGCGAGGGCAGATACCTTCACCCAAAATAAATAAATAAAAACCTGCTTCAAAATGTGCCCACCTCCCTCATTATGGGCTTTAGGTGCATGGTTCACCTCCACAGATGGATCTTGGGCCATGGTTCATCATTAATGCAGACGTTGGAGAAAGCATGTCTGGCCCTCCTGCTGGGACACAACCCTGTTGAGATGCTCTAGTTGCAGCAGCTTCTGTCACCCGAGCGACCGCATCCAGTGTTTGGTGATGGAGAGGGACCACGCTGGGTTTGAAATAGGGCAGAGTGTTGGGGAGCTATCATATAATAATCATCAGGATTCTTGGAGAAAGCAGAAGTGACTCTCAGCAGAGAGATAAACATGGAGAATGTCGTGAAAGACATTTTCTGTGTCTGTCTGTCGGTCTGGAGTATCTGTCTGTCATCTGCAAGAACCTGCAGAAGAGAAACTTTTTTTTAAAGTTTCAAACTAAGTACAAAGTTATCAATTATTTATTTAGCTGTATAAAATAGACTTATTGGACATTAGGAAAGATATTTATATCACTGTATCTCAAAACGACAGACGATTGAGCAAATTCTCACCAATACGATTTTCACAAATGTTTAATGCCTGCCAGAAAAGTTCCTCCTTAAAGTGATAGTTCACCTTAAAATGAAAATTCTGTCATCATTTACTCGTCCTCATGTTGTTCTAAACCTGTATGCATTTCTTGTTTTGAGAAATGGTGGTAAACACACAGCAAATAGTGACCATTGACTTCCATAGTAGGAAAAAACTGAAACTATTGTGATAAATGATGAATAAATATTGTTAAATGATGGTAAGCACACAGTTGACTGTACCCATTTAATTCCATCATAATTTTTTATTCCTACTATGGAAGTCAGTGGTCACTATCTGCTGTGCGTTTATCATCATTTCTTAAAATATCTTTTTTTGTGTTCATCAGAAAAAAAGCAATTTATACAGGTTTAAAACAACATGAGGATGGGAAAATGATGACAAAATTTTCATTTTAAGGTTAACTATTCCTTTAAATATATACACTCAGGAACATTAGGAACATTATTAGGAACACCATACTAATACTGTGTTTGACCCCCTTTTGCCTTCAGAACTGCCTTAATTCTAGGTGGCATTGATTCAACAAGGTGCTGAAAGCATTCCTTTAGAAATGTTGGCCCATATTGATAGGATAGCATCTTGCAGTTGATGGAGATTTGTGGGATTCACATCCAGGGCACGAAGCTCCCGTTCCACCACATCCCAAAGATGCTCTATTGAGTTGAGATCTGGTGACTGTGGGGTCCATTTTAGTACAGTCAACTCATTGTCATGTTCAAGAAACCAATTTGAAATTATTCGAGCTTTGTGACATGATGCATTATCCTGCTGGAAGTAGCCATCAGAGGATGAGTACATGGTGGTCATAAAGGGATGGACATGGTCAGAAACAATGCTCAGGTAGGCTGTGGCATTTAAATGATGCCCAATCGGCACTAAGGGGCCTAAAGAAATGCCAAGAAAACAGCCCCGACACCATTACACCACCACCCTGCACAGTGGTAACAAGGCATGATGGATCTGACTCTACCATCTGAATGTCTCAACAGAAATCGAGACTCATCAGACCAGGCAATATTTTTCCAGTCTTCAACTGTACAATTTTGGTGAGCTTGTGCAAATTGTAGCCTCTTTTTCCTATTTGTAGTGGAGATGAGTGGTACCCGGTGGGGTCTTCTGCTGTTGTAGCCCATCCGACTCATGGTTGTGCGTGTTGTGGCTTCACAAATGCTTTGCTGCATACCTCAGTTGTAACGAGTGGTTATTTCAGTTAAAGTTTCTCTTTTATCAGCTTGAATCAGTCGGTCCATTCTCCTCTGACCTCTAGCATCAACAGGGCATTTTTTGCCCACAGGACTGCCACATACTGGATGTTTTTCCCTTTTCACACCATTCTTAGAAGTGGTTGTGTGTGACAATCCCAGAGTATACACAGAGTTTTTACTGTTTTTGAATCAGTGGATGCTTCAGTGTTTTATAAGTTGTGTAAGAGTGCCACCTAGTGGATAATAGCGGAAATATAGATTGCCGTAAAAACTCATAATTGGCAGGGAAGCGATAACTTGTCAATGGTGGGTAAAAAGAGCAAAAAATTCAGACACGCTACAAAACATGGATTTCTTAGTATATTAACATTAGTAGAAAATAAAAATACTAAGATTTAATATCTTTATGACCTATTTCTGGCAAATATGTGCTTTGCGTTACTCACTAGATTACTTGTTAATTGTTTCATTCGCACAAATGAAAACAAATGATCTGCTTTATCACTACTGAAATGGTGGCACGATTGGCATTCTTCAGTCGAAAGAGAAAACGGATGAAAATGTAAACCTAAAAATAAACGGCTTCTCAGATTCTCAGATGCTTAAAACAAGAAAAACAAATCTGCCAAAGAGGTGAGACAAGTAAATTAAGTACTTAATTAAGTACTTTTTTTAACACAGTGGCAGACTGATTACATTTAAAGAGTAAACTCAAAATGAAAATGTTCTTCTTTTTAAAGTAAATGTATCTTGATTTGGGTATTTTCAAACATTTCTACTGGAAAAAACCCAAAGATATCGATTTTTTTGCAGTGCAAAAGGTGTGTGCGTGCTCCTAAACACCCCAAAGCATCTTCACGGCTAGAAAAAAATCCCTTCCTTCTATCCTACTTTGTTTCCACTTGTCAGATGTAGTTTGGCTGTGTGGGCAGTCTTAGCCCCATGTATAGGTATTGCCAGAAGAGCACATTGATCTCTAAAGCAACTGAGAGGTTCATATTTAATCTAATCAGTCTGGTAATTATGCCATAGCGGTGGACCCTTTCACTGTTTTGTCTTTAGCCATGAATAATGGAGAAGATTGGACTGGATGAACAGTGGTAAGGGAACATCAAATATCTCAGTGGAACCACTTGTCAGCCTGTATGCATGTATGCGTGACTGTGATTGACTCCTATGATGGTCCAGTGGGACCAATTAAAAACGAAAAAGGGAGAGGGTTCAGGAGGGCAGAGTTCGAGCTAATGCACTCACACGGCTTCTTTAACTAAAGCACAAATTGTAAAACGCATGGATGGGATTTTACACATGCACACGCACACACGCACAAGCACACACACACACACACACGCACGCACGCACGCACGAGCACACACAATATTTAGATGACTCATTTAGAGAATTCAAGTTGCATTGTAATTGGAAAAACAAAAGGCATGATCAAGTTGCACTACATTGCTAACCCAGATATTGTCTTTACACTGCAAAAAATGACTCTCTTACTTAGTATTTTCGTCTTGTTTTCAAAAGAAATATCTAAAAATTCTTAAATCAAGATGTATTTTCTTTATGAGCAAAATGACCCAAGAAAATAAGTCTAGTTTTTAGACAAAAAATATCAAATTTAAGTAATTTTGAAACAAGAAAAAAATCTGCCAATGGGGTAAGCAAAAACAATCTTGAACATTTTTCTTAAACACTAAATTCAAGAAATATTGAAGAAAATTTTGCTTACCCCATTGGCAGATTTTTTTGTTTAAATTTGATGTTTTTGGTCTATAAACTAGACTTATTTTCTTGGGTTGTTTTGCTCATCAAGAAAAAGCATCTTAATTTAAATTTTTGTAGATATTTTTACTGAAAACAAGACAAAAATACTAAAAAAAAAATTTGCAGTGCAGTGATGTTAACATGAGTTTTTGGACATATACTTAAAAAAAATCGTATTTCTTTTAACTTTTAAGCGTATAAAATGTTGTGAGGAATACCCATAATCCTTTGTGCCTGAATATTTTGATTATTTTTTACAGAATAAGAACTTTAACTACTTAAATATTTATTAATAAAATGTCATAAAGGTTTAAGCTCCTATATATAGTTGTTGTTTTGTTAAATGATAATTTTGTAAAGTCACCGTTTACTTACATAAACTCTCTGCATATTTTATTGTATTTCTCTCCACAGTACTAACAATTCATGTCAAAACACAGTTTTATGTGTGTTTCTGAATCAAGTTTTGTGTTGTTACACCATTTATAACACTAAAAGTAACTTGGTTAACTAAAGGGAGATGTTGGACAGAACAATTGATATTACAAATTATTTCAAATTAAATCAACTTACATTTTTAGAAAAATCTAACTTAATTGAGCAACTTTAGCAAACCCAATTTTGAGTTCACATTGCTTAATTTTCTTAGGGCAACAGACAATGTTTTAAGTAAATATAATACATCTGCTCCAAAACTTGATGAATTGGCAGCAGATGTTAGGGCACTAAAAATGCATTACTGACATAAAACCTGGCATGCTCCTAAACAAAAATAAAGTATTTTTTTATTGTGCACTTATTAATGTGCATTAATACTTGAGTTTCCCTTATTGAGATTATTTATAAATCACCTTTTCTATGTAAGTAGCCACAACCATTTCTGTGTGTGTTGGCTGTAATGCATCTGTATTTTCCTGACACTTTACTGTACACTCGAGACATTCAGCGCCATAATTAAGGCTACGGTTTAGCTGCAAGAGAAAGAAACATGAGAGGTCAAGGTTTCTAAACATAGTCCAGTGTGTCTGTAAGACTGGTTGCTTATGCTCACAAGAGACACAAAGTTCTTAATGACTTTGTGTTTGTGTGTGTATGTGTTTGTGTGTGATACACTGTAAAAAAAAAAATTGCTGCGAAAACGTAAAAAAGTGAGTCAACCTGATGCATTAAGACTTTTGCGTTGTCTCAATGTATTTTGAATAATTACAGATAGTAATAATAAGATGTTCAGCCAACTAACACTTGCTTGTTTTTGCAATTCTGATTTTCCTATTTTCCTAATTAAGATTTTTGTTTTACACCAATTACTGTTGTTCAGTTAATTTGCTTTTTTATGTTCTGTGGATGAAGAATTTTCAATTAGCAAAATTATTATGCATGTTAGCCAACTAACACTTGCTTGTTTATGCAATTCTGATTTTTAAATTTTCCTAATAATGATATTTATGTCACCGCAATTGCTGTTGTTCAGTTAATTAGCTTTTTTATGTTTTGTGGATGAGAAATGTTCAATTGGCAAAATAAAGACAGGTCAAAAACAATTCTTTTTAGCATCATTTATTTCAATTAGGAATTAGATGCTACACAACCCCAAACTCTTCACAACATTTAACTTTTTTTTAAAGTTGTGACACAGCAGCTGCACTTTAAAAAGTCTAGATCCCATCTTCAGTAGGAACTTAAATTTTGCATACACAAAGCATACAGACAATCACTTAACTGTAACAGCATAAAACTTGTATCAATTAAGGATTTTTGTTTTTATCCAACAATAAAATGTTTTTAATGTCTTGACATGTTCTATAATCTAAACCTTTTCAAATTACCACATTTAAACCAACATTTAAAACACTTATTTAAAAGGATAGTTCACCCAAAAATGAAAATTGTGTCATTTTCTTACTCCCATGTTGTTACAAACCTGTATAAATGTATTTGATTTGATGAACATAAGATATTTTGAGGAATGTTTGCAACAAAACAGATCATGAGCCCCATTCATTTCCAGAGTATTATTTTTTCCTACTATGAAAATTAATGAGGCTCATGAACGGTTTGGTTACAAACATTCCTCAAAGCATCTTTCTTCCTGTTCCTCAAAATGAAGACATTTGTAAAAAAAAAAAAAAATAAGAGTGCCAAAAATGTGACAATTTTCATTTTTGGATAAACTATCCCTTTAACAATTTCAATTTGAAACAACCAGTTATAAGAGCAGACATGCTTACTGCAACCACTAACCTGGTATGGTATGATGTAATACAAAATTACAATTATAAACACTTTGGGGCAGTTTCCCGGACAGGGATTAGCTTAATCCAGGACTTGGCCTTAGTTTAATTAGGAAATATAACTAGTTTTAACAAACATGCCTTACTTAAAACATTACCTGTGTGCATTTTGAGGCAAAACAAAGGGCACTGATGTATTTTAAGATATGTAAGTGCAAGTTGTTTTTAGTTTGGACAGCTCTTAAAAATGTTTTAGACTAGGAATAGTCTAATCCCTGTCCGGGAAACCACCCCAATAAGAACAGTCTGACATCTTATGACAAGCAAAAGAGATGCCACCTAAAAGAATCACGTTGTATCCAAGCTGCACTTTAGGTCTATTTACAAATGAAAGCCAAAAAGGATCCCAAAACACTGTTCTGATTTTCTTTACAACAGTTTGTTCTTCAGAGAAAGCACACGTTTGGTGCATTTGGAACAGTTTGACATCTGTAAAAAGAAATAGAGATGCCAACTAAGAATCCCCAGACCTTGTATCCAAGCGCACTTTAGGTCTTATAACAAATGAACATCAAAAAGAATCCAAAAACACTGTTCTAATTTTCTTTACAACAGTTTGTTCTTCAGAGAAAGTACACGTTTGGTGCATCCAGATCCCAGCTCCATGAAAACATTCTGAATGGTGTCAAAAGTGTACTTAAGAGCTTGAGGATAGGACATGTTTAATGCATACAGAAGGCCAAAAAGGTATGCAAGAGCAGTAGAAATATCTGGGAGATCTTTCAAAACGACGACCTGCTCCAACACAACAGCAATGTTTACAACCTCGGGTGACGGTCCCTGGGTCTCATCTTCCAAAACATACAGAATGCCAATAGACACTGCTTTTGCCCCATCTTCGGTGTCCTGTTACACAAACAATAATCTATTAGAACAAATATTTTGTAGTTGCATTCTATCCATAATAGACTATAAAAGTCAATAGTCATTAGGGCTGGGATGGTTGTAATTACCACCGAACCACCGCGGTGGTGGAGTGCAACCCACGGTCGGGAAGTGCGCACTGCGGTGGTGTGCATGTCACAAATTATGAAAAATATAAAGTATAATCTTGCCCAGTGAGATGTCTTAAGGTTAGCGTTAACGCAAACAGCCCGCAGACGCTGAGTTAATGCTCTATTTGCAAGGAAAGACAACTGATATCATTGATGACCTGCTGGCTTGGGAGCAGAACAATGAGGCAAGATATTGGCCATTTCTCAATTCAAAGACTGTAGCCTCCGGAGGTCGCATTTGCAAGCTGCATACGTCATCAAGATGTCTTATTTCATAACATTAACAATTATAAAGTTGTAAAAAAAATAAACCAGGCTTGATGACATGCAGCCTGCATATGCGACCTCCGAAGGCTGCAGCCTTTGAATTGAGAAACGGCTGTTCTGTCTTGGTCACTCAAAGTTGCGAAAAAGTATTGATTTGCGCTACCAGTTAACCCAAAAAAGGTTTCTCACTTGTTGTCTCATGAGTGTAAGTGCTACAATAAACACGCAGATATGCGCCGATCCCCTGGGTCCTCCGGGGCTCGGCCATTTCGTTGGCTGCTCGAGCCAAGTACATACGCACAGTTGCTTAACATTTACTTCACGTCGCGTCTAAAACCACACGGAAAACGTGACCGCGCTGCTTTCCCCCCTCTTCAAAACACCTTTTGTTGCTAAGTAACCTAAGCATTGCCTGACGCTGTGACGAGCACCCACCAGCAGAGAAAGAATTTCACACACACAATCTATAACCACTGCACCAAGAATGCCAATATGCAAAACTAACAGATTGAAGCTTTCATTTGTTCCTGCCTCAATAAAAATTCTGAACTCTACCAAAAAATAATGTCCACACTACATATTAGAACATCGTGTATACGCACTTTACATTTTAGATTTATTAATGGATGTGTTTTTGTTTATTATTATTATTATTATTAATGTTTGGGTTTATTTTATTGTCTGTTCAGAACAACACTGTAGCACCTTTGCCCAAGACAAATTTCCCTTCGGGAAAAATTTTTTTTAGTTTACCCTTTAACCTAACCTAACCACCTTGGTGGATTTGTGCATTACCACCGCAGTGGTAAAAAAACTGCCACTGTCACAGACCTAATAGTCATTAAACAGTCAACATTTGCAGACTGACAAATATAAGACTAGAACAAGTAAATATTCACTTTTTTTTTAAACAAACCTAATGAACAAAAATAATCAAATCTCAAAACTTTAAGCCTTTACTACTTACTTTGCATGTCTTGAACAGCTTGTTTAGGTCCTCTAGAAGAAACAAAGGCAGGCCTTTCAAAGCAGTAGTCCTTCTGTGATTAACAATATCTGTCATCTTAAAAACATACAGAGGTAACAACCAAGTAGCCAAAGTAAGAAAACGGTTCATATCAGACAACCTAATGTGAATAAACCTCCACGCCAGTTAAGTTATGAAACTAAACTTGCCCTTTCATCAAGTCTTTCTAGGAGCTGTTCCATATCCTCTCCAAATGCAGTTTTTCGAGCTCTGTATACTTTCAAGAGCTTTGGTGTAAATCGCTCCATTGCTGCCCTGAAGACATCAAGAAGGTCTTTATTCGTGATTCTGAAGAATTCCTCAGCAATCTGTTTATAACAAATACATTTTGTAGTAACGGTAACAAAACTTAAAGCATAAACCGGATAAAAAAAACATGTGTCTTAACTTGAAATACTATTCATGCAGAAACACTACTTCTTGTAGCAATACCAGCGTGAATCTAATGTCAATGTCCTTTAATACACCAGAAATGGCATTTACAGATAGTTAAAGTGTGTATTACATGTGGTGCCTTAAAGGGTTAGTTCACTCCAAAATGATATTTTTTTAATAAATCACTAAATCACTTGTCGTTCTAAAACACCAATTGATCCGATTGTCTTCAAAAATATCTAAAAATAATGTGTTCTGATGATAACCAGGAGGCTTTGGTCTGTCCGATTGACTTCAGTTTGTTTCACAATTTCCATCCCCCCCACAAAAAAGAAAAGGCATCGCAAAAAAAGGTCCATGTGCCATCAGTAGTTCAATAATAATATTATGAAGCAACAACAACACTTGTGCACAAAAAACAAAATAAGCAGTTTTATTCAACAATTTGTTCTCCAAGTCATTCAGTGCATGTTCACAAGCAGACTACAGTGCATGCTGCTGATGTAGTTGCCAGTGTACAGACAAAGAATATGCTGTCAAGTAATTTGTGGATTTATACTGGCCGTTTAAATGTTGTTTACAATGTTTGCATAACAGCTTAATTAAACAATACAACATTGGAAACTACATCAGCAGGTGACATCAGCAGCATACGCCATAGTCTGCTCGTGAACAGGCACTGAATAACTTTGAGAACAAATTGTCGCATAAAATTTCTCATTTTGTTTTCTTTGTGCACAAAAGTGTTCTCGTCACTTCATAATATTATTATTGAATGACTGATGGCACATGGACTTTTTTGGTGATGTCTTTTATTCTTTTCTGGAGAAAAGAATTGTGAAACAAACTGAAGTCAATCGGACAGACAGAAGCCTCACGGTGTTAATTAAAAATATCTAAAAATGTGGTCTGGAGACAATCAGATGTGTAAGTGATTTTTGATAAAATTATCATTTTGGGGTGAACTAACCCTTTAGGTAATAAAAAAATGTATGCGTTTCTAACAAATTTAGGATAATAAACACAAAATCATTCAAATTAGCCTTTTTAACAAAGAAAAACCAGACATATTACCTGTTCCTGGAGAAAAAGTGCAGGCCACCTCTGCTGCACGTCTACAACTATTGGTTGATCTTCTACCACTTCTTTTCTCCTAAGGGAAAAAGTTAATCCCATTTTTTCTCGTATGACCACCATGTTGCTTCTTGCCTTTTTTGTTTCATCAATCAATAAAAGTCTTTGTTCTTCAAGTGAAGCATCCGTGTGGTTGCATGGATGTTCCGGGAATATGCAAGACTGCTTTTTCACTGGGCAGTTCCGAGATGTCAGTCAGGCTGCAAAGGGCATTCCCAAAATCAGGGTCCTGAAATTGCAAGATGAACTGTCCTTGTAACTGCAGTTTCTCCTTCAGAATACTAATAAGGGACTCGAAAGACTGTGGCACTTCAAAAGTCGGGCATCAGTTGAAGAAATGACAACTTGCAGTAGTAAAGCCTGTAAAGCGAGAGGTAGACAGAGAAAGTTCTTTAACTAAAAATTACAATGATTTTTTCCCCAATTAAAAAAAAACACCTTTACACATACCATCAGGCAAGTATTTCCATAATCCTGGAAAATAGAAAAAAATGCATGAGTTACAACCTTATTTTAAAACACACAAAAAAATTGAAAATATATTGCACCCAAAATGGTAATATTATTCAGCTTTTTTAACTAATTTCAAACTGTTTAAAATCATGTTCACATGATAATAATCCAGTTCCAATTTATTTATTCTTTATTGTCTTACATTCACCAAGGAAACCAAATGGGTTAAGGTTTACTGCTTAAGGCAAAGTAGTCATTTGGTGATAACTAATTACAAGAGTGCTAACTATAGTGTGCATTGATACACAGAGACAAAATATATTGTCTGTACATTTTATATACTGATAATTAAGCAAGCATAGCAAATAGCACTGTAGTGTGTTCACCTTGGAACACAGCATGCTTCAGAGAAAAACATGTACAGAAAATTACCGTTTGGTGAAAATGTAAATAAATCCTATACCCAGTCATTGGTGAAATGTTTACAGGTTTCAGCAGATTTATAGTTTTGGTAATTGTTCATGTACATACCATAAACAAGAGTTTACAAGTTTAAGTACGAAGCTGGAGGAACAAATCCGACTTCTTTTCGCGAGTAGTCTTATTTATTACGTAGTCAGTGAATAGGGCTTGGGCGTCGTGACGTCATTACTTGTCGTGGCGGCCATGTTGGTTGCCTCCTTTACTGCTGCGCTCCATGCTGCGCTCTGTTTATACATACTTTCTCTCAATCGTGTGTCTTAATTTGATTAATTTGTCGTTATTTTTTCAACCATGGTAAACCGTTGCTGTATTAATAATAAAGTAAAACATTAAAAGTAATTTACATTAAAAATGACAGATAAGAACAAAACTTCATTATGTTTTATTCCATATCGTAAACCAAACATTAACCTCAACCCCTCAGTAATGTGTATACATGACATATAAATGACATTTATATATACGACAGTGAAGTATAACATCTGAATATTAATTTATATAGCTTAAGTCAACATTGAACATAAGGGAAATGTCCCGGTTTACTCGCCCAAAATACGGGAACATTTCAACATTCATCTTTCTGTTGCTATCCCTCTGCTGACAGCAAAAACTGCTGCATTAACTAAGCTAGTTGTGAAGCTAGGTCATACGTGACTTTGCTTACAGATTGGCGTGAAATCGTGCTCTTACAACAACCACGCTGTTATCTTAAATGACTCTTTTTTCATATGGATCCCAACCGTTAATAGTTCCGATTTTGTCCACATACCGGTCCCTGCTTCCCTGTTTAACGTATCCCAGTAAATTACACATACTTTTCCGGATTTTAACATCTTTTTTCTTTCTTTTAATTCTCCCAACTCTGCCGCTTCTCCTCGTTCAACTTGCTGTATGATTACATTCGCGAGGCCACCAACATGGCCGCCACGTCCCAGAATGCAACGCGGCGCCCAAGCCCTATTTACGATGCCTTCCGCTTCGGTCACACACACAACAAACCCACGTGATAGTCCGATAGTCGCATTTATCTCGAAGTTGTTAATGTAAACTGCTTTTTCCAGACTTTGGAAAGAGGTTGATTACGACGTGGGTTTCGTGTGATGTCGACAAGGCACAGGTACGACGGATAGATTGAATACATAATATGCATACAGCGCTGCGCAGACTGAACGGCGTATGACGTCAAAGTACAGCGAGAGCATACACAGCAGACTGTTCTAGAATCAGTATTGCCGGACAGCGTAGTAAAAGTCAAACACATCAGTGCCTCGCCTAACGGTAACAGACTGGATAACATTATAATAAAAAATCCGGTTTAACACTATGAAAAATATATTTAAATTCGTTAATACGGAGTACAACCACTTCCTCTTAAACATCACAATAGCACCACATTAAGACTTAACCTGTCCTGGACTATCAATAGCCTAACAAAAAGCCTTCAATATTAACTCTGGACATTTTTTGCTGAAACCATATTTTAATTAAGTACGCTAATATAACCGCGTAACGTTAATATATAACTTAATTTGCTTCGAGGTCCTGATTGGATTGCGTTATTGATTCCGAATCACTTGTTCATATTCAATTGCAATATTTAACGTTACATCTAATTTTAAATTTCAAAAATAAATATTAGTTTATGTCAACATTACAACTTGTATGATTTTAAAGTGAAAATGATAAATACCTGCCACAATAAGTCTTTATGAAAACTATGCTTTCACTGCGCAAACATATTTGCATCACTAATGAAAGACGTTGTTTGTAAAAAGAAAAAAACTTTTCATTTCAAGTGCTTAAAATTAATTAACGTTAATTACTCACCTGAAACTGTTTCTCCCCGCTCCAAGTCCAAAATGGCAGCCAGAAAACGTGGCGAGGCTGATAATGAGAAAGGAAACCCCGTAGATGCATGCGCGCGCAACTCAATTAAAAAATGAATGTTCATATAACTTGGTTAAGCACGTTGTTATAACATTTTGCTAAATATTGTTGGACTAGCATGGATTTTTACATAGACTCACAATATTCACAATTCCAATTATCTGTAACTAAAAAAAAACTGTTTTCTGAACAAACGGTCATTTTATTTTTTACAGTGATAGGGTATACGAAGTTGAAATTTGGGCTCTCTAATATTTTTTTACTTTCTACTCTAAAGAGAAATAAGAAATACTGACCAAAGAAGCCATGCGGAGGCTCTATACATCTTATATGTCAACACATGAATTGGAGGGGTATTACTGCTTAAAGGTGCCGTAGAATGTAAAAATGTATATACTTAGGCATAGATGAATATTAAGAATGAATAATAATCTCATATCATGAGCCTCAAACACCATTGTTTCCTCCTTCTTATGTAAACCTCACTGGAAAACAGACCAATCTCAACATAATACCAACTGTGATGTCACAGTCAAGATGTACACACCAACTGCGATGTCACAGTCAAGATGTACGCACCAACATTAAATTACAATGTTGTTACAATGGTACAAACAAAGTAGCGACTGCTGAGTTAGCGCTATATGCTAGTTAATGCTATATGCTAACGTTTAGGCTGACAGTTACTTTTTGCAGGTCCATACTTAAAAAGAAACACAAACTCACCACTCAGAAATGTCCATTAACAATCTCCAAACTATTGATTATTCATTAAACTCTGTATCGTCATCTGATACAGACTCAAACATAAGATCTGTTTACACACACACAGAGCTACTGAATGAGCTGCTCTGAGAAACAGCCAATCAGAGCAGAGCTCAACATTATTATTCATGACCCTTTCAAATAAGGTAATAATAGACCATTTCATTATAAAGGGTTGTAAATAGACTGAAAAAGTTTTCACGTCTACACAAAGCAATCATCTGGTTCTTTACTGTAATGAGCTTTACTTGATCGTGACCAAAAAGCTGATCTATCAATACTCTGTATCTGGACAACATGTCAAACTTAAATAAACCCAGAAAATGTTTATATTTGACCCAACAAACCCAGCAATTTGATCTAAAAGAACCCAGCTAAAGGACTCATTATAGTTTTGCATAGGCCATTACACATGCAGACCACTAGTAGGCAATATACACACATGTAACCCACAGTAGCAGTGCAACAGCTAAAGAAGAAGCAGCTTGTTGTGTATAATTTGAGAAAAACTGGCCCTGTCCTGATTGGCACACTCAGGACTTCCTCAGAGTCCACACTTTTTTGACATCATGTAGTGCAGACCTTAGGGACCCTTAACGCAAGTACACAAGGGCGCACCGGAGTTGTATTTTGGGACAGACTCGAGCATCACGCCAAAAATAGGAAGAGAAGTTCCCTATCAGTGTGAACTCCTTGTCTGATTCGTCTGATTGCTCTTTCGCAAGGACTTCTGGGTCGGTAAAGTGCGTGAAGCCTGCAGCAGTGCGGGCTTCGCCGAAGACCGCATCAAGGGTGCAAAGGGGGCGCTGATAAACACATTTCGGAGCGTAAAAATGACGGATGGCACACCGGACTCGTAGACTAAGCGAGCACGCGCAATTGAAGACCACCGAACGTCCACATGAAGTGCGCCATTTGGGACAGAGCCATAGTGTACATTTTCAGCAAGGTGCACGTTAGGCTACGCACAGCCTACACGTATGGGGTAGATCTTAAGCATGACTATAAATTACACTTAAGGTTGAATTAGGTTTTTGACCCAATGCTGGGTTGAAAATATCCCACCATGTGTATAGTGTACTATATGACTGTATTTACATTCTGTGATATTCTCAATTTGCCTGAATCTGAATGAAGTTAGCAGAAGGCCAAATGTGCCAGTTTAAAGTTTAACACCAGATTGTTTGTTAAATCAAAAGCTGCTGAATGTGCTCTCCATCCTTGTTTACACACATCAACTTACCAAATCAGCTTATTTGCATTGCTGTCGAGTGACGGCGTGTGTACATGCATGCAAAGTGAGAAGAATGTAAAGTAATTTCAGCACTAATAAACGGAAAGTGAGAAAAAGAGGAAAGATTGAGGAAAAAATACAAGAATGGGAAGAGGGAAAGAGGGGGAATAAAGAAAAAAGAATTATGGGACTCAATGGGTTGTTTTTTTTTCTTCAGATAAATGAGCTAAGGAATCAATAAGCAGAGCCCGGGGCCAAAGCAAATCAAACATAAATCCAGCACGCAGCGCACATATGCGGCTGACACAGTAACGTGTTTTTGGAGAGATCATGAATTTCACACGAATAGAAAGAGGAGTGTTTACTGCACACCAGAATGATACTTTGCTTTGAGAGATGTTGTATTCATCAGGGATTAAACAAACAACACTTTTATCCACCTATATCTCTGCCTGATATACAGCACTACTCATCTGCTCCAAAAACAACATTTACATATTGTGCTTCTCTTAAGATTATAGGGAAACACACTGTATAAAAACTGTATAACTTGTAGTTGTAATGCACTGTTAGTCGCACATATAAATGTACGTGGTACATCTCACGAGGTTTGATGATATAGTCACGTAATTTTTTATTCTTTTTTCGTGATATTATCACAAATTTACGAGTTTTTTTCGTGATCATATAACGAATTCCTGTTTTCGTGTGATTATCACGAATTGGTTACTCAACTGCTTTTTCCTATTTTTAAACCATTGTCACTTCGGTTTAGGGTTAGATTTGGTGCTTGCATTAGAATGTCACTTTATGTATTGGTTTATACTTTTATCTGATTTCATTCAGCAGCATAAAAGAATATCACGTCACGTGCTCATTTGAGCTATAATAAACGAAAATACCCGCGAGTCATCCCAACAAGTCGTTCAGCTCCTCAAAATGCGGGTTTTAAATGCATATAAACAATCACGATGAGAAATGTCTGAAAACTGTATTAAAGCAGAGATCAGGGAGCTCGTCAAATATCCACTCTGAAGCTGAAATCATTCACCAGCATTAGAACGGTGCGTCAAGCGCTCCTTTATAATCTTATCATAAACAAAAGTGCACGCGACTGGTTCTTGGAGGTAGAAATAATATACAATATGCAAACTTCAGATGCTGCGTGAGGGCGGGACTTTCAATAGGTCACGTGTCTTTCCGGGACCGTCACATGCCGGATAAACTTGGCAGTGTGAATAAAAAAAATTTTACTATTCCGGAAAAATCCAGGATTCATATGCCGTGTATTTTACGGAATTTGTGTGTGAAAAGGGCTTTAGTGTAATATGATTTTTTTTACATACATTTTAAAATAATTTGTCAAAGATTATTTAGAAAACAGATCTGTTTTCAGCATATGTCCGGACAAATATTACAAAAATGCATTAAAATTTACATTTAGAATTAACTAATAAAATTATATATATTAATTTTTTTTTTTGATGATTACACTTACATCAAGGTGAATAAAATCTCTCATTCTTTGGCGCAATTGACGATTACACCATTTTCACATTTTCAGGTCTATTCAGTCTTAACTTTCATAAAAATGGTGCAAATGTAATTTTTTATTGCATAAAATTAACATAATTATACTATGTCCATTGAAACAAATTAAATAAATAATGCGTCCTATTAAAACAAGTTTTTTTTAAATATTTTTGAATTTCTCAAATTGCCAAACCGGTTTTGTCACTGACCCAAATAAATAAATAAATAAATAAATAAATAAATAAATAAAAAAAATACATTTTACAGCCTATTCTCATGAAATGCATATAGCATGCAGTGTGCAAAGTCGTGCAATGGATATGGCAAATTCCAATTTTGCATGCATATGATACGCCAGTTCTTCCCATTCTTTTCGCGTCGTTTTATGTATTGGATCTCATTTGTTAGTTTTTTACCATCATCACTTGGGTTTGGGGTTAGAGCAAGTTTTTGTTACATAAAATTACATCCTAACCCAAACCCCAATTCTAACCCCAACTCCAAGCGACCATGGTTTAATAAACAGAAAAATATTAAGAAACCAATACATAACACGACGTGAAAAGATGGGCATATATTAATTGAACGGGAAGGACTGCTGTATCATATGCACGCAAAATTGGAGTTTTGTGTATGTATTGTAAGACTTTTCACACTGATACACATTTATACACATTTAGGTTGTATTTCTAACATAACACTATGCCTATGTCTTGGCAGATCGGTTGAATGAGTTGTATTTGATGCAACGGTCAAAGTCTATTAGTTGAAGTCGTGTATGTGTCAATCATACACAGTGTCCCATAACATTAACTTCACCCCCAGGGTTTCTGCACAGGTACATTTTTAACCTTTCCAAAACTACAACTCCCATGATCCCCCACGGGCCTTGATTGAACAACACAGCCTAAAGCTCTGCACCTCATTTATTCTGTAAACCTCTGTTGTACAAGCGCATACATGGCAGCAGGCCACGTCAAGATTGACATGTAAAAACAGGGCGAATATGACTTATTCATGAGCAAACACACAAGCATTTCTTTGGACTATACAGTGTGTCACTGTATGGCTGTACTATGTAAGGTTTGTGAACTGCAAGTCCAGAAACAAAAGTATTCACACACAGATTTGCACTGCAGATGCACAGGGCTTTTTTGCACAACAAAACTCAGTCCTCGCGGTTGCAACACAGTTATTTATTTATAAAAAGCACATGCATGAAAATCCAGCATGAGAGCAAAAAAGTGACCATGGAATGAAGTAGCGTACGCTACTACACCACTGCGGCTCAATGCTGAGAATGCAGTACATACTTGCGTTATGAATTGCGTTGCTGGCACATTTCGAAACGCATCGAGACGTGAAATTGAGCTCGCACAGTTAGAAGGGATTGCATTCACGTAGTTTGCTAGATTGTTTCGGGCCTAATGCTCATAATTATTGAAATCTGTCCGTGTTTGCAGCTAGAGGGAAAGTCTTGGAATTAGTATTCGCTGTCTGTTCTCTCCTAATGAGACAAACATTTCGTCTGATTCGAGAGTCACCGAGACATTTCAGGAATGTTTGCTCTGCATGTCACATATTGGAGAATGTGAAAATGATGAAATGTGTTTAATCTGGTCTAGGTGAGTCAATGATATTTACTCCATACTCAAAATCGCACTGCTCCTTATTAAAAAACGTTCATATCATTTTACTTTTCAGAATGTGTTTGGAATGGTTTTAGCATACTGCCTACTACAGTACATAAAGTATGCAACACAAAATCTAAATGTGAACAGAACTCATTATACAATAAATGTTTCAAATAGTTGCATGCTATAAAGTCACGTGACCACACATTGCATGTTTAATTCAAATGTACATAAGTATTTTATACACACATTAATAATTTAGTATGCATACTATATACTACATATACAAAAGCATGTGATTCTAAACACAATGACTGCGTCCAAAATCGCACACTGTTACAGTAGGTAATGAATTAGATTAAGTACTCATCGACCATTATTATATAGTATGAATAGTATGGATAGTATGAATGAATTCAGACATACTACACCGCCATGTTGATACATCACATGACATATGTCGTCATAAGTTAGTCGTTTACTAGAATGACGTTTAACTTTGCCCACTGTTACAGTAGGTACTGAATTAGATGAAGTACTCATCGATCATTACTATATAGTATAGTATGGATAGTATGAATGAATTCAGATGTACTACATCCGCCATGTTGATACATCACATGACATACGTCATCATAACAAGTTAGTTGTTAACTATAATGACGTTAAACTTCGCACACTGTTACAGTAGTTACTGAAGTAGATGAAGTACTCATTGATCATTACTATATAGTATAGTATAAATAGTATGAATGAATTCAGACGTACTACATCCGCCATGTTGATACATCACATGACATATGTCATCATAACAAGTTAGTTGTTAACTAGAATGACGTTAAACAACTTCTTTGTTGGATAACTCCTCTTCCAGGGGCTCATGGGATAGTAAAGGGTCCATCGAATGAAGTAATAGGTCATCCGGGTACTTTTCCCCTTCTGTTTTTGGAATACTATGAATTCTATGAATGCTTTTTGCCTACTATATAGCATGGAAGTAGGCGGCTTCAGATGCAGCCTATCTCTCTCTCCCTCTCTCTTCTTAGTACTGTCAATCATAAGTTCCCCGTCTTTGGTTTGTCCTTTTCCACCATCTGGAGAGATTGTCTGGTCATCTCTAAAGCGGCTTACTGTCTGACACCAATACACAAACTTTGTCTGAGATGCGTGTCCTTTATTAACTCACAAAAACAGGAAAAGTGATCTTTGAGCAACATGTAACAAGATTGATAACACCCCGATGAAACAATATTATTGTTCAATTGATGTAATCTGTGATATAATAATAATTTTCTAAGTACCTTGTTACGGTAAAGGGCGCAGGGCTGTTAATGTAAAGTTAATGTACCGGTTACAGCTTTCATTCCCATGGGGAGTAAACGCTTTCATCCACTCCTCCACCAAAACCGAGCTGTGCGTGTGTAAATATACTAATCGTCCTCTTTTTACAGGCAATAATTACCATCATTATAACAGCAATGCGAAGGCAGTGATTGAGGGTGAACGGCGGAGCGCTCATTTGGGCTGAGGCATGTTTTCATAATTAAAGCTAAACATTTTCACACGGCTGGTAAATGGATGCGTTTTCATTCAGGGCTCTCGCTCCCAATGTCAAAATCATTGTAAAGGCCATCACATCATAATGGAGGACGGAGCTGATGTACAACTCACAGGCAGGCGCTCAAATGGCTTGTATTGTGCATATGATCGGTTTAATTGTCCAGATAAATTGAGGTTGATCTGTGATGTGTTGGACCAATGTTTTGGATTTTAGCTCTGTTTCAAAGCATAACGAGCTGCATAGCTACCTTCTTAGGTAACATCCTAACCAAATGGAATCTGAAATAATAAATAATTTATAAATCTATTATAAATGTATATACATTTCAACCACGGTCTAGGATGACATAATTTCCGGCGTCCAAAATCACCTACTTCCTTACTACATAGTTCATAATAATACAGTGGGCCCTATCATACACCTCATGCAACGCAGTGCAAAAAAAAAGTGTTTTTTTGCTAGTTACAGTCGGCCACAGTTGAAAATACATTTGCGCCCATTTTTGCGCCCATGTGCGTTCTGG
Source organism: Misgurnus anguillicaudatus (assembly GCF_027580225.2). Taxonomy (NCBI): domain Eukaryota; kingdom Metazoa; phylum Chordata; class Actinopteri; order Cypriniformes; family Cobitidae; genus Misgurnus; species Misgurnus anguillicaudatus. The sequence goes on from NC_073337.2 coordinate 29,479,269, forward strand.
TCTGAAAATTAGGTGTTTTCAGGCGCATTGTTGGTGCACTGCCATTTTGTTTACAAATTCTAGCACCTAAATAGGGAATTGGCATGGTGCGAGCACAGCTGGCTTTTAAAGTGGATGAGAGATGAGACTATCATTGGTTTATTGCATGTAACACCCAAAACACACCCATTACTCATTAAGAGAATAGGAACAACCCTTTTAGACTGTGTGCTAGGCGCACAAACCATTTTTCCCGTCATTAAATTAGCAAAAGTGGATTCAGACACACCCTTTAGACCAGGGGTGGGGAACCCTGGTCCTGAAGGGCCGCTGTCCTGCAGGGTTTAGTTCCAACCCTAATTAAACACACCTGAAAAATCTTCAGGATTACTTGGAAATTAAATTCAGGTGTGTGGTTGGGGTTGGGGCTGGGCTCTGCAGGACAGTGGCCCTCCAGGACCCAGGGTTCCCCACTCCTGCTTTAGACCGTAATGCCCTATGGCAAGCGGCTGCATGTCCGTGTCTGTTTTAAAGATGTGATCTCTATGAAGAGTCCGTCACAAAAATGGAATTATCTCTGCTTTTTGCTTAAAATGTGGTGTTTTTGTAGAAACCTACACATATTCAAAAGCTGATTACAAAAGAACTACTGAGGGTAGGATGAAACGTTTTTTTTTTTTTTTTTTTTTGAAAGCAGAGGGTCTGTTCTTTCATTTGGTATATTGTATGTTTATATATTTAAAGAAGAACATTTTCTGGAAGGCATTAAACTTTTGTGAAAATCATGAAAAACGCTGCCGCTGGCTGGCAACTTAAAAAAAAATGCTGGCGGCAAAAGAGTTAAGTGCCTTAGGTACCAAGAAATGTATTCCTCATGATTTAATTGTAAAGTACAGTAAACAAAACATGCATAAATTATCCACAGACCAACAAAATGAAAAAAATGTCAGAGAATCAAAAAATTGTATACACAAAGAGACCCACTAAGTGCCGCTTTGTAAACCCATGTTCTCATATGGTCCAGTTAAAGAGTTCCCACCTCTTGAGATCATATTGACCTCTTCATGTAGCATTCATAAACTCAGAGACCGTAAGCTCTCCAGTGGAATGGGATATTTTATAGACCTGTAACTCCACTGTTACGGCATATTCAACAGGTCCTAACCTAACGGTCCTCTATTAAAAGCTAAGCCCCGGGTCCAGTCTATGCCTCTTGGTTTAAAATGACAATTCACACAGGTGTTATTAGAAATTCAATTTCCACAATTGCTTTGTAAAGGTGTTTCCAATCCGCCGCCAGGAGAAGGACCAAGCGTGACGAACCTGATTCAAGCTTCATCGGAGGGCCCACGGGACTCGAGCAGAACCCGAATCCTCGCCTTTCAACTTTACTCTTCCTCATTTTATAGAAGCAAACCTCATCCATAATTCATCCTGATACGTGCAATTATGTGATTGTAGTAATGTAATGAAAAATAAATTGCGGACCCGGTTATTGTGCTGGCGGTTTAATAATTCAAGTGAATTGGATCAACAAAAGCTCCTTTTCTCCAGCGAGACTGGTAATGGTGCAGAAACGGCAGATAAAATTCAATAATGCAGATTTCTTTACCGTCCGCCAAACCCCTTTTATAGGGGTTCACGGACGAGGATTCTTTCCTGGGATGCTGAGCTAACCGTACAATTCATTTGAACGACTGAATGCTGTCAGTTTATCACATTCTTCTCCAGCGTGGGCTCATGAGAGCTGTGTATAATATTTCCCTATTATCGGTGAAAACCCAGCTTTTCGTGATTTACAGTTTTCTTAATAAAATCATACTAATGTAAGAAACATTCTGTAAAATCAAACTTGATGCTCCTTATTTCTTCATTAGATTGAGACTTTAGCCTGGATTTCACAGACAGGGTCACATATGGCTTTGAATGTCTTAGCCTCGACTTTAAGATATCTATACAAGCCAGCTGAATTTTGTAGATGAATTCATATAAAAACTAGAAGTAAATTATGATGACCCTGGATATTCTTACACCTCACCGATGGGTATCTCAAAATCCATTTAGAGGCCTTCAATACAGTTGCCTGGATCTTAAGAAAAGCATTCACAGTAAGCTAGACTCAGAAAATACATAAATCAAATTCTGTATCCCATTAATGTCATCAAAGTCTCATCTTTAGTGTATGTCTATATCCTTGTTGTATCTCACAGTAAGTTTCTTTCTGCAATATGAACATAAGAGTTTTGTAATTGATTCTCATCCATAAATCCAAGCCAATAACTAACTTACAACATTGTTTGCTGGTGTTTGATGTAATGCTTCGCTTTTGTTTCTCTTTAAACAAAAGTAAGATAGTAAGATGTCACACACTGAAGTCACAGTACTGTATTCATTACATTGTTTTAAATTCATCTTATTACGAATTTGCAAGCTAAGGATATATCTGAGAAGGGCTTGAAAATATTGTTCTGTACAAAAGGGGGCCGGTAGAAAAAGTTTGGGAACCACCGGCTCCTAAACCAAACTGCAACAATTTTGTGTTATGTTAAGCAGTTTAAAATAAAAATAAATCCAGTTTATATATGTCTAACTTCATTTTGTATACTTACTGTTACTGTTGTTCAACTCAAAGGAAAACCTTAAGCAATGTTGGGGCATGGGGGGCCCCAGGTCCTTGGACTTTGCTTGGGGCCCCCAAAATGGTAAACACGCCAATGGCTGTGAGTCAGAATGGGCAGAATTATGATAACGACCGTCGTGTCCACGTTAACCGTCAGAGAAAGTAAACTGTTGCCTACAATCCGTGTCTTTGTTGTAGTCCAAGAAAAGAGATTTACGTTTAAAATGACAACATGCGTTTACTTTAGGATTTGTACCTTTTGCATATCATTATCATGTACTAACACATACCGTATTTTCTGGACTACGAGTCGCTCCAGAGTATAAGTCACATCAGGCAAAAATGCGTCTTAAAGAGGAAAAACATATATAAAAGTCGCAGTGGACTTTACGTATTTTTGAAAATGATTTCACAAAATCCAAGTCAAAGAAGAGACATTTAATCTGGAAAGGCAAGTTATTCAACTAAACAGTAGCACAGAACAGCTGGCTGAATAGGTGTCCATACATGTTAATGTAACATAAACAGTTATTTACTGTAAGGTTTTGTTCTGTGTTCTGTGTATTTTTGTATTTTGGACTTTTATTTTGACATCCTGTTCTGTTCTGGCTTTTATTTTGATATTCATCATGCCATGTCACAGTTCACACTTCCTGTCTGTTTGTATATAAGTCACATCCTGTTCACCTGCTCGTGGCTGATTATTACATCGCCCCAACCTGTCTGTATATCTGCCTGTTATCTGTTTAATCTGTTTATCTGTATCTGTTCCTGTTTTTGACCTGTGCCTGTTTATTTGGATTTTGGATTGTACTCTGCCTGCCCCTGAACAATTGCCTGATTCTGGATTACGATTTGTGGATTACCCTTTGGATTTGTTTGCTGGCCCTTATTGGGATTTTACATAATAAACACCTTTTGCACATGGATTCTCCTCTTCATCGCTTTCTTTAAAGCACACCCGTTACAGAATAATCAGCCATAACCCGGAATCCAGCAAAGGTCAGTAATCTCCCACCAGCACCATGAAACCTGTTTATGCCCTGCTAGAACTCCGTCAGAACCACCGTCCGATTGAAGATTATGTGAATGATTTTTTGGACTTGAGTTACCAGGTACATTTTGATGATATTACTCTTAAGAACTTTTTTTACAATGCTCTTGATGAATGGCCGCGCTTGTGTATGCCCCATGATATGTCTGCCTGGTCCCTGGAGAGTTATATTGACTTTGCCCTGCTACTGTGTGGCTCACCATTCACTGTGGGTGTTGCGGATACACCTCCAGAGAATGTACACAAACCACCAAGCCATGTCATGCCTGTTCTACCCACACCTGTACAAGTCATGCCTGATTCTAAAATGGCCGCCACCATGCTTGCTCCTAAAATGGCCGCCATCCTGCCTGTCCCTAAAATGGCCGCCACCCTGCCTGTTCCCAAAATGGCCGCCATCCTGCCTGTCTCTGCACCTGCACCTGTCTCCAAGAAAACCACCACAATCCTGCCTGTCCCTAAAATGGCTGCCATCCCGCCTGTTCCCAAAATGGCCGCCATCCTGCCTGTTTCCACACCTGTTTTCGAGAGAGCTACCATCATTCCTGCACCTGTATTTCAGAGAGCTATCATCACAACCACACCTGCACTAATGAGAGCTATTGTACACCCTACACCTGCCGTCAAGATGGCCACCCTGCCTGAACCGACGACCACAGAGGTATGTTTCATTGACTCAATACTGCCTGAATTTGCAATAGCCCTGTGGTGCGTTTGGTCTGCCTTCTGCTCTGTTGTTCCCGAGGTTCCTCAAGCTCCTGAATCTGATCTGCCCGACTCATCTGATCTGCCCGACTCATCTGATCTGCCCGACTCATCTGGTTCGTCTGTCCTGCCCGACTCATCTGGTTCGTCTGTCCTGCCCGACTCATCTGGTTCGTCTGTCCTGCCCGACTCATCTGATTCGTCTGTCCTGCCCGACTCATCTGATTCGTCTGTCCTGCCCGACTCATCTGATTCGTCTGTCCTGCCCGACTCCTCTGATTCTTCTGATTCATCTAATTAATCTGATTCGTCTGTCCTGCCTGATTCACCTGTCCCATCTGATTCGTCTGTCTCACCTGATTCACATGATTCGTCTGGCTCACCTGGCTCACCTGTCTTATCTGATTCACCTGGCTCATCTGATTCACCTGGCTCATCTGATTCATCTGATTTGTCTGGTCCACCACCTGGGACTTCGCCACCCTGGGCTTTGGAAGCTTTTCCAAGTTTTTTGGGGGGGGGGTAGTACCCGGACACAGGAAGGAGGCAGAGGACGCCGAGGCGGAGACCGAAGTGGACTCTGATCCTTCCTCTCCTTGTGTTCCAGGTCCAAGCCTGCCCCATGACCCAGGTCCAAGCCTGCCCCATGACCCAGGTCCAAGCCTGCCCCATGACCCAGGTCCAAGCCTGCCCCATGACCCAGGTCCTAGCCTGCCCCATGACCCAGGTCCTAGCCTGCCCCATGACCCAGGTCCTAGCCTGCCCCATGACCCAGGTCCTAGCCTGCCCCATGACCCAGGTCCTAGCCTGCCCCATGACCCAGGTCCTAGCCTGCCCCATGACCCAGGTCCTAGCCTGCCCCATGACCCAGGTCCTAGCCTGCCCCATGACCCAGGCCCGCATCTGCCCCATGACCCAGGCCCGCATCTGCCCCATGTTCCTGGACCATCCTGGCCATATGACCCAGGACCTCTCCTGAACTGCCCTGCCTTCGCCAAGAGGTCCTGGCCCGCCCGCCCACCCTCTATTGGACTTTATTATTTGTATGTTGGGCTCCGGGAGTCGCCCTTTAGAGGGGGGGTTCTGTAAGGTTTTGTTCTGTGTTTTCTTGTATTCTGTGTATTTTTGTATTTTGGACTTTTATTTTGACATCCTGTTCTGTTCTGGCTTTTATTTTGATATACATCATGCCATGTCACAGTTCACACTTCCTGTCTGTCTGTATATAAGTCACATCCTGTTCACCTGCTCGTGGCTGATTATTACATCGCCCCAACCTGTCTGTATATCTGCCTGTTATCTGTTTAATCTGTTTATCTGTATCTGTTCCTGTTTTTGACCTGTGCCTGTTTATTTGGATTTTGGATTGTACTCTGCCTGCCCCTGAACAATTGCCTGATTCTGGATTACGATTTGTGGATTACCCTTTGGATTTGTTTGCTGGCCCTTATTGGGATTTTACATAATAAACACCTTTTGCACATGGATTCTCCTCTTCATCGCTTTCTTTAAAGCGCCCCGTTACATTTACATGATAAACAATAGCATACAGAACATACCTGGAAGGCTGAATAGGCTAAATTAACACAACAAGCCAAATCAAGTTCAAAAAGGTCCCGAAGTCGTTCCACATCACTGAATCCATTGAATTACATAAATACAGGAGCAGCATATAGCAGACACTCGCGGCTGTAGATGGTAATGTTGTCTCTTTGTTCATATGAAATAATTTTGACATAATAACTCGCACCTGATTATAAGTTCCAGGACCCCCCAAACTATGAAAAAAGTGTGACTTATAATCCGGAAAATACGGTACATACCAAAGGAAATGTAACATCATGAATCAGATCAACATGATCTCACAAAGTTCCGTGGGATAGTCACGGAATTTTGTGCTCATTTTTCCATAACATTCTCACGGATCTCCGCATTTTTCCGTGGCTCTGCTACGGACTGTCTTTTTCCGTGGCATTCTCACGGATTGGTTACTCAACTGCTTTTTCCTATTTTCAAACCATTTTCGCTTCGGTTTAGGGTTAGATTTGGTGTTTGTGTTAGTATGTCACTGTAAATATTGGTTTATACTATTTTTTCTGATTTATTATTTTATATTTTCTAAACTTTAAACAATTGTTGCCTGGCGTTGGGGTTAGAGTTGGGTTTGGGTAGGGATGTCATTTTATGTAAATCTAACCCTAAACCGAAGCAAAAATGGTAGGAAAATAGGACAAAACGGTTGAGTAACCAATCCATGAGAATGCCACGGAAAAAGACAGTCCGTAGCAGGGCCACGGAAAAATTCAGAGATCCGTGAGAATGCCACGGAAAAATGAGCACAAAATTCCGTGACTATGCCACGGAAATTCGTGAGATCAGGTTGATCAGATAATACGTGCTCTTTAGAATTTAGTTTTTTTCTTCACATTGGGGGAAAAATACTACTGGTCAAACACTTGGAAGCATACATCTTTGGTATCAGCACACAGTTACTTGTCAAAATCCTCTTGCCCAAACTTGTTGCAATTTGTTTAACAGCTCTGGTTTCGACAAGGCATAGGGTGAAAACAGCAACAATGAGTCCAACGAATCGTCCAGCGTTTCTAATTGGAACGCTGGCAGTGTCTCGGTGTCTAAAGTCTTTACACTTCACAGACAGAAAACTGATCTGAGGAACACAGCGAGAGAAGAAAAACTCTGAGCTTAATAATGGTCAATAGAGCAAAGCAAGAGGAGAGGGAGTCTTCAAAAGAAATAAATGTGAGGAGAAAAGAAAACCCTCCAAAGCAGCATCTTATCCAGTATTAATTTCTAGATTAATGCAGGTGCAGACAAAGCAATAAATAAAAAATACACTACCTAAACAACCATTGAAAATCTATAATAATTCAGCAGTTTTCAGTCGCAATTAAGATGAAAGTCACTGTAAATTTAGGCACCACCCCGTGATGTATTTACTTTTGTAAGTAGCGGTAAACAGCCAAGCTAATCTTACAGAATTTTACATTTCCCAGACACAGCAGACGACATAAAACAAATGACCCCAGTACTGTAGGACGGATCAGAGATTACAAGGCTCAAAAGAGCAACACCAGCACATCATTACAGGATGTGGGTCCAGTGTGTCGTTCTGAAAGAGACAGGGTTAGTTCTCCATCAGGGACTGAACGAGGACAGCGTATCTGGCAGCGGCTGAAGGTTACTGTCAATTTGAGTGAACAACAACATCGGCTCGCTCTACGCTTCACACGGAGAGAATAATTGGAACAGAATGATGGGCATCATTACTACTTTGCTGGGAATTCAGCGAAACATCACAGACAAAGAAAGATCAGAGACCGTCTCCTTATAACAGAGTCTGATGGTTTGGGACTGTTACCAAACACCAGCTACTATGATGAGTCATACTTGGTGCTTATGACCAATTCAGTAAAATACAAAGGTAAGATATAATACACAGCCACTTACAGTACATTTATGCAATTGGTAGACACTTATCCAAAAGTCTGTGATGCGATGCCAAGTATGGCGATAGCAAGCCCCAACAATTGGCTTCAAAAAAGCTCTTTACAAACCTATGGGTGACGTCACAGACACTACGGCTATATTTTTTACAGTATGGCATACATTTTATCACAGTATTTGTTTCCATGGGGATCGAACCCATGACCTTTTGCACTACTAATGCGATGCTCAACCATCCAACACCTGGTTTTGTGTAATGTAGGCTACACCACAAAGCAAGTGAAACCCATTTAAACAATAGTAAGATTACAACCTTTGACCTTAAACAGGGTTCCCACACCTTAGTTAACTTCAAATTCAAGGACCTTTCAAGGTCTTTCCAGGTTCGGAACCCTCAAATTCAAATTCAAGACTAAATGTGTGGACACATTTCAAGTGAGAGCAAGGTTACATCGTATTACCTTTAAAGATACATTGTTACAGTTCCCTTTCAAGGGAACTTGCGCTCCGTCACTGCGGTGACACTTTTGGGACGCCTCCAGGGGTAAGTGCGTCTGAATGTATATCAAATTCAACCAATGGTGAGGCTTAAAGACAAAGACAGGGTGACACGAGAGTCAGGAAGTATATCGCTATCTGAAATATTGCCAAAGACGGCGTTACAGGGATGCAGGAAGTATGGCAAGGGAGTCGTTGCGTCTCGTTCCCTTCTCAGGGAACAACAGTTACATACGTAACCCGAGACGTTTTCATGTGTCAAACACAACTATGCAAAAAAGCATTTTAGGATGAATCAACATTCACATACAGAATATATAAGCATTTAAAGCGAACAGTTTAGCACGTGTAGCAATTTTTATGATGATATCCTACACTACACAGGGAATAATATGAATTTTTTCCAGAAAACTTCTTGCATAAAATAGATTCAAGCACTTTCAATGACCTGTATTTTTAAAAACTTCCCAGGGCCTTGAATTATTTCCCCAAATTCACAAACTTTCAAGGATTTCAAGGACCCGTGGGAAACTTCTTAAAGGAATAGTTCACTGAAAAATAAAAATTAGAACATAATTGATTCACCTCAATGCCATCCTATAAGTTATATCAAATAATATCCTGAACCAATGACTATCTTACATACTGATGTGTAGCGACACGCCACCATTTAAGATCATACAACTTACAGAGTTGTTTACATTTAAACTTATTAATCGCTAAATAAGCACACAATATGAATTGGTTTCTCTAACAAATGTATTGTTTTGCTTCACTCAAAATAAAAATAAAAAAAATGCTGGGTTATTTTAAATTAACCAAGGAAATGTTTATATTTGACCCAGCAATGGGTTAAAATAAGGGGGCGTGCACACCAACGCTTTTACGCCCGCGGCCGGCGCATGTTTTCAATTGTTTTCAATGGAAGCTCAGCGTTTTTCAAATAAGCCAGCAGCTAGCGTTTTTTTCCGCGCTGAAAACCGGCGCAGAGAGTTGAGAAATGTTCAACTTTGGAAGAAAAGCTCCGCTCACTAATGTCAGTTCTCACGCGGCCGTCCAATCACAGTGGAGGAGGGGCGGGACAAGTATCACAGCAACCAACCGTCTCACAGATGACGTATCAGAGCTACCAAAGCGCTTAGCTGAAGAAAGCTGGCACTCAGCTGAAAAACAGCTGGCATTCGGCGTCCTCAAGGCGTTTTCAGCCACGTTTAAAAGTTTTGGTGTGTCCAGCCCCTAACCCAGCATAGGTTCAATTATAACCCAATGCATTTGTTCGTCCCTTTTTCGAAGACTCTCAGATGCAAAAGCCTCTAAATGCCACAGAATGCTCTCGCCACGTTACGTACTACACTAAAAAAACTGGGATATTTTTAACACAGCAGTGGGTCAAAAAGGCACTAGCCCAGCCCGCTGGCTTGTAATTTAACCCATGCGTGGTTGTTTCAACCCATGCTGGGTTGTTTCAACCCAAAATGCTGGGTTGTTTTTACCTATTGTTGAGTCAAATATAAACATTTCCTGGGTTAATTTCAACTTAGCTGCTGGGCCATCCCTTTTTGACCCAATGCTGGGTTGAAAATATCCAAAGTGTACACATTTATCAAGTATGTCAGGTCATTTAGAAATAGTTTATCAGCAGAATCCATTAAGACTCTGATACAAATTGTATTTACAAGAAAACATGTCAGACGGACCTTTGTTGGCATTAAGGTGAGTAAATTATGGGCTCATTTTTTTATTTTAGTCTAAACCATTGCTTTAAAAGGAGATGTCCCAACTGATGCAATTCATATGGACAAAAAATGAAGGTGGATAAACCAATGGCAAATTATTTCTTATATGAACTACAAGGGCTGAGAAGAAATGAAAGTACTCATGCACTTGGTTTATGGTGATGGATGACAAGATTAGACTGTGATGAATTAATATGATTCACCTGGCCAAGAGATTATTAACATGACAAAAACTGAAGCAAATTTTCCAGGTCATTCAGAGCTCACAGTGGAGATGGAAAAACGCACGATCTATCACGTACAACTAGAAGAAACTGTACAGCGTCAGCACTTTTACACCTCGCTGCAGACGGCATTGGCACAGCAGGGTGAGAGTGGGAGACACTAAAGAGACGAGTGGTGAGAGAGAGAGAGAGAGAGAGAGAGAGAGAGAGAGAGAGAGAGAGAGAGAGAGAAAGAGAGAGAGAGAGAGAGAGAGAGAGAGAGAGAGAGAGAGAGATTGGGACTCAATCTATCACTGTGACAATTTCCCTGCAGTCATTATTACAATTTTGAGTGACTGTTATTCCTGTTTTTCATACTAATGTTGTGACAAGAAAAGTCCATTTCAGCATAAATATGAAACCTTGTACTTCACTGAGCAACAACCTCAGGGTGCAGAAGTCCATTCCTGTGGCTTTGCGAAGGGTCGTGATCTCAAATAGTCGTTATTTCATGCTCTCCGGCTAAATTACAATATTCAAACGCTATTATGAAGTGACCGAATGTATCTTCATGGTCTGTAACACTCCCATCTGTTTCTTACAGACAAACCACCAGTTCATCTGTCAGCACAGCTCATTGCCTGACAGTGAATGATTTGAAGATTTACCAGGCCTTGAATGTAGCTTGGATCAACAAATAGGTCTACCTGTTATTGCTGTTTATTTAAATGATTAGTCCACCCCAAAATGAAAATTTACTCACCCTAATGTCAACCGAGATGTTTATGCCTTATTTCTTTCTTAAGCCGAACACAGTCGGAGTTATATTAAATATCCCGGCTCGTCCTTGCTTTACTGGGATCAACATTTCGAAGCTCCAAAAGTGCATCCATTCATCATTAAAGTGATCTCTATATAAACCAGTGGGTTAATAAATGTGATCTGTAGGGCCTAATGAAATCTATTCTATTCAGTTTTATTTTTCTCAAATTCAGTTTTATCTGTTTTCTTTTTCTGAATTCTGTTTTTTATTTTTTATTCTATTTTGTTCTGTTTTAATTTTTCTGGATTTTGCAAATTAATAAATTAAATTTAATCAGAATGATTAAACTTATTGTACATCCGTTTATTAATGCTAGGCTTTCAAAAGTATATTTTGGTAGTGTTTTAATATTTGGGTAATGCTTACAGAATTTCATAGCATAATTGAACATTGAATCTTTTGTAAAACAAATAAAAACAGAGATAAAAGACTGCTTGATGGCCATTGACTCATGACGGGTTCTCTCGTAAATTAGAGAAAGCATTTGCATGAAAAAAAACGTGTTCCTGGTGAGTTTTTATGGTAATCTGTAATACCACTCTTAAAAAAACTGAATAAAAAACTGAAGCAAAAAATATTTATTAATTTTACACTCCATGTATGTTTTGATAATCGTTTAAAATTTTTTAAACAAAAATCATTCACAAAAATGCAATTATTTGAGCTTTTTGCTAAAAAATATTTTTGAAGAAAAATTCCAATTTTTAAGATTTTATAAACCGAGAAAAAAATAAAGAAAGGATGAAATTTTTTTCCCGTTTTGTTTGTTTGAAAGCAGAGGGTCTTGCTCTTTCATTTGATATATTTGTATGTTTATATATTTTTAGAATAACATTTTCCTGGTAGGCATTTTGTGAACTTTTGTGAAAATCAGAAAAAATGCTGGCGGGCAACTTTTTAAAACGAAAGGCTGCCGGGGAATGAGTTAAAATACATTAGAGCTAGCCTAACAGTGAAATTTTGCCACACATTTCTACCATTTTATTTACTGAAATTCACAAATAAGATTTAAGATATTATACACTTTTTAAAGTTTTCTGTAAAATTCCAAACTATAGAGTAAATTCTGTTTTCATGTCTCTATTTGTGATTCCCAGCGTGTTTTTTGCATCGCGTTTTTTGCAGACAGTTCCGTCTGCCGTGAAGGTCAACACATCACTGATCTACTGGCCGTCCTTCAACGTGATGCCCAGCTGATGCCTGACCAACGACCACCGGCGGAACCCAAGGGTTTTTTTTCCTTCTAGGACTTTTTTCCCTTCCGGCTAAAAAAGTCAGGAGGTTTTTCTCCTACGGTTTTTTTTTTTCAACCCTGGGGAGTCAGCCGACATTGGCCCAACTTAGCAAACTCTCTTATAAGTTACATTATTAATACGCTTGCTTGTAAAGTTTATTCATAGCCGCTGTATTTTGCTACATATTGTCTGTCAATTTTTCTGTGTTTTCCCCTGCTTCTATTAATGTAAAGCTGCTTTAAAACAATGACAAATTGTGAAAAGTGCTATATAAATAAAATTGAATTGAATAACAGCTCGTGATTCATGTGAAATCTTGCATGTCCAATGACTAGCCATGATATGAGTTATGACAAAACAAACAGTCATGAGAAAAGCGAGAACCAATGAGATTTCATGTGATGCCATATTTAAATCTAGAGTTGTTATTGTCTGTCAAAATATAAAGCCAGCTAATTATTTAAAGGTGCATTGTTTAACTTAAAGGATATCTTGACAGAAATGCAATATATTACACAACTACAGTATATTATCAGTGGTGTATAAAGACCTTACATAATAAACTGTATTGTTTGTATTACCTTAGAATCAGCCATTTTTATCTACATAAACCGCTGGAATTCGCCATTTCGTGTCGTCATGTTTCTACAGTAGCCCTAAATGGACAAACTGTTCTATAGAGTGCGTTTTGTCGCTATGTTGTCTCAGAAGATTACGTGTTTGTCCTTTGGTGGCTACCGTAGCTTTTCTATGCGTTTCAAAGGGAGGGGTGAGCTTTGGACTGAGCTGCTGGTTGCAATTCACAGTCTCACCATCTCACCTTTCAAAAAACCTCTGACTGTGTTTGGCTGAAGATAAAGATAAAAAATCTGTACATTTTCATTTTGGAGCAAACTAATCCTTTAAGAACATTGAGGATATTTTCACATTACTGACCATTGCATATCTTCTCCAGACCTTTGAGTCCTGTGGCTTTGGTGGTGAAGTTATATCAGATTTAGTCCCTGTGTGAGATTTCTTCAATCTCGACCTCTTCAAAGACCTGGTGGACTTCTGCCAGTGGGGTGGTTAGGGGGCAGGACCATGGCACCCTTAACTATAAAGGGGAACTACTTATGATGTCCACCAGGAAGTCTTTCAATAATTAATGACATGCTATAGGGCCGTACCGAACGAACCAGAGCTATTAAAATTAATAACTTTAGTAAGCTAAAGCAGATAACTCCAGCATCCAGAACATCCACACTCCCTCATGAAAAAGACATACATCTTCAAAAGAAAATTATGCAAATTGAAACTACACATACTGCTTTTAACATCACTGAATTCTGCCCGGAGGTTATTAGAGAGCTTCTGAACAGGAGGTCTGTTGGATATGCATTGCATATAAAGATACGCAATGAGGGTAATTGTTAAATGGCTAAAACAGCAAAGTGGAGTGCATATAGAAATAATATACAAGATGTATTCGAAAGCCAGAAAAATCTCATATTCGCAAATGAATGAGGGAATTATAGAGACTCCTCTGTCACCATTTATTCCAGAAAACAAAGCAATCGCACAAAGACTGATAGATTCAATAAGCAGAGATAGATCAAGCAAAGCCACAAAGATGAATGGATGAGAAAAGTGCACCTCCATCCACAGATTTCTTCTTAAGGTGGCACTGATCCATCCATGTTGATCACAGACATGAATCACGCCATGTTTACCACCTTAAACACCGCCAAGGCAGCATACATGATTGAATGAAATCTAATGGTTAGGGAAGTCATAGAGAGATGAAAATAGGACTGGAGAGCAGTGCTTCAGTAAGATGAACACCATCTCTCTACAATAATATAAACAATGTTTACTAGACCCTAGAAACCCATCAGGACATATCATAACAGTATGAAAGGCTATCAGATTCATTTCATTCAGACGTACAATGTTGAATAACTCCTGGCGTGACGCACCTGTTACCAATATCAGTTTTTTGGTGCATGATGCGTTAAAGCCATTGTTAAAATGCATCTACTATAAGGCATGCAGCACTATTATGATTATCATAGAAAGAGTTGTAACACTTTTTTAAGGGGTGCACGTATAAAATATTAGCTCATAACTCGTCCCACAGCCTGTGCCATGGACGTGAATGATTCCTCATACCACACAGCTTGTTCAGGAGAGGTGTACCATTATGTTTCCGATTGACTGGACACACAATTTATAACTTAAGAATGGGAAAACGATTTGCATTGTAGGAGGGACTCGAGTCATACAGTATCTAGGGGATATCATGTAGATTTGGACCCTAACTTCGTCACAACATTGTGGCCACAAGTTTCCCATGGAAAGCACCACTTACATTTCCTTTGGAAAATATATTTACTTTTTGAACTAACACAGCTGACTGCTGATAAATAAATCTGAAATCAAACTACACAGAAGTAATATCAAACTGAACACCATATAAACCCAAACACGATTCCTCTGCTGCTCTCCGCCTTCTCTGTAGTGCACAGAAACTGCGCTAGTGCTGCTTTGTCATCCGTGACCTTGTTGTGCCGGTGATAAACGTTCGGGTGAATTGGGTCGGCTCCCCCTGAGAGAAGCCATCAGCGTTCTTGATCTGAGAAAATCGGCAGGTCGCCTCTTCTCTCGCGTTTCCCCCGCGGTAGGGTGTCTGATGTGTTCTGACGCACCCCCCCGACTCCTCGCCCACTTCAAGGTAAAGGATGATGATGATGGTGGTGGAGAGAGAGTGATGAAGACTGAACTCACACTCCATCTCTGCCAAGCAGAGTAATACAAGATGAAAGATGATCAAAAGCGATACCCCCGGCCTTTGAATTACACGCACGTCCGTACGGATGGGGAGGGGGTTATTTCCTATGGTCGTCATGGAGACCTTGCCACTTCATAGGTTGAGAGTATGCACGTATGAAGTCTGCTATCAGTGCTAAAAGCATGCGAGTCGCAAACCAAAACTTTTACAGCAGACAACATGACCTTTAAGATCTTCGTGACTTGATGCAGACAAATTAGAAAATGCATTAAAATTAATGTATCAACATTAAACTATTTAGTGCCGAAGAAATACATTTGCACACACACAGTGTGCGTAGCGTGATGTGTCAAGATGTTTAAACATTTAAATGCATCTGATCCCCTCACGGCAGGCGCTGGACTGAACAACGTTTCTTGGCAGTCTGCCTTCTTTTAATAATCAAGTACATAAGTGCATTAATTTTACTTCAACAGACACACGCGTTACCTTATAAAATGGATGATAAAACTTAAAAATTACAAGCTACAAACTTAAAATACAGTTTGGCTCACAGAATCCTATTTTGTTTTTCTCTGTGTCATCCCATTTCCTATAATAAATATTAAGAAACACTTCGTCTTTCACTAGCATTGATCTGGGAAAGGAGCATCAACTTCATTAAGACATGTTGAGGTTGGGAACGCCAGTTTTACACAAACACACAAACAATGATTTGGCCTGTAGCAAACACTGTGTGATCCGCCATATGGGTGCTAAGAACTTCTAATGAATATTAAATGGGCCCTGTTTCCACATTCATTTAAAAAGAAACATTTAGAAGGGCGTTTATGTTGGCAATGGCTGTAAAAGTCCTGGCATCGTGCACAAATCTGCATTTTGTTTTTTCTTAGTAATCAAGATCGAGACATTGTCCCAAGACTCAAATTACAGCATTAATTTCTTTATGGACTTTGAAATAATGCAACAGCGTGAAATAAATTAAATAAACTAGAAACTTAATAAGGTGACCAAGTTAAAGTTTTTGTGCGCTTATTTATTAAAATCACATACTGTACTAAACCGTCATCATGTCTAACAGATAAAGTGTAAATAATAAACACATTTTTGTATAGCAGAGCTCTTAAATTTCTTTTATTTATAACAGTTTAACTTTCATAAATTGTTAAATTTCAAGCATTCGCAACATATAGTCAGTCTTCTCCTAATGCAATTCTTGTTTTCTTTTTTAATATTTTAAAATATTAAAGGCTAAACCGCCTTTTCATTGTTCACTACATTCAGACACGACTGTCGGAGTTCGCCCTCTAGTGGTCATCATAATGAAATTTCAGTTTAATTGTAAATTCGTGTCAACATGGGAGAGAAGCTCATTCCAGTTCAAGAGTCTTTAATCTACAAATATATTTAAAGTTAATAATTTACTTCTCAGAAATCAATCATTTTTAACATTTTAACATTAAGTGTTACTGATAAACTTCCGGTTGGCGTGTCACATGCGGTGTAGTTGCACACGTTTTATGTTTTGTGTCCGATAATTACACACATGATGATGATTGCCACCCCACCCAGCCCCCTTTCAGACTCTCCTTCTGGTTTATCTGCCATCATTTGTCGTGTACTGTAGAGTGGGAAGGTAAAAGTAATCATGCTGATTTTAAATCAGACAAAAATGACAAACAGGCCGGATAAAGATGATTGGAGGGCCGCATTTGGCCCGTGGGCCGCCAGTTGACTAGCCTTGCCCTACAGTATGCCAGCCACATTACCAAATCTATGTTTTCTTAACACATATTTCTAGTTTATATACATGTCTACAAAACCAATGTTGTTTACCGCATACAGCCCTTAACAGACTTGAGAGGTTGAAATGTCAAATGAAGGCCGACCTCAAAGTGGAAGTTCTCGTCTTCTCTGACAACTGTTGCCCTCCTATCTTTCATCTTCCCGACTGCTCATAAAACACATTTTCACCTCGCTGCGGGCTGCTGGAATATGATCAAATATCTGATGGTGGTGGTGTCATAAGGAGCAGAATGCAGCCCACGTCAGAAGGACTGACCTTGGTACTCTCCATCCTACAACGATTTTGCAGTGTGCCTGCTTTTGAACTGCCCTGATATGCGTATAGGTGTGTTTGGTAATAGTTGTAAGGGTCTTAAAAGCTAACACGACATTCAAATAGCACCAAATAAGTGAAAAAATAAACTGTAAAGAATCATAACTTGACCTTACATGATCAAAAAATGGTCCTTATGTGTAATTAGGGCGGTAGTCTTTACAAAAACACAACATTGCACTTAAAGAGTTCATATTAGTACCTCAGATGAAGGTACCAATTGGTACCAATCTGTGCCTAAAATGATACATATTAGGACCTTTTTACAGGATGCTAGTGACAGCTTGGGACCATTGCGTCAGACAGTGTATGAGCTAAAAAGAATTTGGGGGGGTAAGATTATTTCAAGCATTCTGACTTATTAACACAGTTTAAGAGTTGTAACCCAGTTGTAAGCAGTTGAGCTTATGACAAAGTATGTCTGGGCCAAACCCACTCCTCCTCTCCCTACAAATTTTCAGAATTTTTTTTAAACATGGTTAACTGTTACGTATCATGGACCCCCTATTCCTTTTATGGGCACTTCCCCAGAAAAGCACACCCACGTGTGTATTAGAGTGAAAGTGAGAACGCTCATCATTACGATTTTTTCCTTAAGTAGACGTCACAAGCATCACTGCACAGGACATCTTTGCTTTATATCAAGAATTAACAATGGCATGACGAAAGAAGTGTGTTTTTAGAAGTAAAAAGAAGAAAACCTCATTCAGCCTTCCAAGTAACCATGTCTTGAGACAACAGTGAATGCAGTTTGTTTTTTCCCGGACAGCACCGTAATTGCGAATGGGTTTATGTTTGTTATCTGCATTTCAGAGACAACTGCTTTCCAAAACAAGGCCCAGTTTAACGCCGGATTTGCCAGTTGTGTACAACCAAGTAATTTAGCGGTCCCAACATTAAAAAAACCCGTTCAGGAGTCACAGGTGGTAAGTAAACAAAAAAGTGTTTTGTTTGCAATTGGTGCATAAGTGCATGTCTTTGGACATATGAAGGTGTAAAACTACTCTATAGGTATCCAAGATTAACATAAGATTGACAGAAACTGTGTGTGTTGTGTGATCTTTAAGTGTTTATATAACAAAAACTTGATTTTAATAGCATAAGGTTAAGTATTAAAAGCAAACAGGTAAAAAGCTATTATTATTCACAATTTTAACATTATTGAAATTCACCAGGCATGGAAAAGTGTTGTGATAAAAGTAACTGCTGGTAGAACTTTTATTTTAGACTCATTGCAAAAACCATATCATACTCACTGGAAGAAAACCATGCGAGCCACGGGCTGTAAACAGAATAGATTTTTGAGAGCGAAACAGATATACACAAACTCTCCAGCGATACACTGGAGTCAGAGTAACATACTGTTCCCAAAATCTCCTCTTCTCTCTCGTCTTCAGCCTTCATGCATCTCAATGTGTGTGTGCTCTTTTTTGGCTGGGGTGAGTTGAGCATCTCAGATCTAAATCCCTGCAGCTCACCCAGACCAGCAGTACGGTGAAATATAATGGAAGCCTGCCAGAGCACTGAAGTAAATACTGGAGATGTGAGGAGTCTGAGCAGGCCAACAGTGGCTGCAGTCTCAGTAATGTAACAAACAGCGGCCCTAGAGCGCAGCCTTGCGGACCTCCCACAGCTCAATACAGAGCTGCTGCTATATAATCATGGCGAGACTGCAGGAGTGAACCTTTCCATAAATTTCAACAGTAAGTTACTGATGAATCAACTTAAGAGTTATATTAGCGGCACTGTACCAATTACAGCAATGGTCAGTGTGAGGGTTTGGGGGAATCTAAGTTATGGGGTGCCACCTTCCCAATCCTCAAGGGTAATTACAAGTAAATGGCAATACACAAATAACAAAGAACCAATTTAGGCCATTCTACAATTAAACCCACTTATTTTCTCACAAGCTTACAGATTTAGGGGCAGGACACATCAAAGCTTTTTTACACGGCTGAAAACACTTGGAGGATGCTGAATGCCAGCTGTTTTTTTAGCTGATCGCCAGCTTTCTTCAGCCGAGCGTTTTGGTAGCTGTGAGCTGGTTGGTTGTTTTGATACTTGTCCCGCCCATCCTCCGCTTTGATTGAACGGCCGTGTGAGAACTGACATTGACGAGCGGAGCTTTTCACCCAAAGTTGAATCTCTTTCAAATCTTGACGCTCAGCGCTGAGCGCAGAAAAAACTCTTGAGCGCCGGCTTTCAGCTTGATAAAAAGCTAGCTGCTGGCTTATTTGTAAAACGCATATCTTCCATTAGAAACAATTGAAAAGATGCGCTGGCCGCAGGGGTAAAAGCTTTGGTGTGCACGCCCCCTTAGAATACAGAATAGGGCAAATCATATAAATCGAAAAGGTTTTATTTTCAAAAATTATCTTTAAAAGGACTAATATTCATCACGTTATTATTCCCAAAGTACAGATGAAGTTGTGTAGTTCACTTTAGATTCTAGCTACAACATTTCTAATGATTTCATTAATAAGTAAGAGGGTAACGATATACACATAAGGAGTTTCATGTGTGTTTTCCTGAATAGGAGTTCATGCTCTGCATTTACACCGAACAATTTATCACAAGACCTATTTTTACAGTACACATGACAACAGAACAACCCACATGCACCACCCCAAATTAATAGGACCACAGTCTTCTCATTTCTTTCGGAATCAATTTCAGTTGTCAAACAATAGCCTGGGATCAGAGCCACTGTCGTCTCTTGCCAAGAATCACAGCTACAGCGTGAGATATGTACCATCCACAGATTGGTGGAGGGCAATGTTACTCCCCATTGCCGTGCCAAGGTATTAAAGCACGTTTATCCCAAAACAATATATTACATCACACCCCATCCCACCTCACGCTCCATGCCTTAGAGCACAATCTGGCAGTCACACAAGGGTATACAGGCCATGTGAAAAACTATGTATTTTATCAGGTAACTGTTATGTTTCTATAGACAATTGCAACCGAACAAAATCAGCAAAATGTTTTAAAGCATGTGTTTGATTTGAATTTGTCCATCGAGATCTGATTGGGTCATGTTGCTAATTGCTTATTGCAGCAATTTTCTCACGGACTCCGCCCACCTGCCATACCATACTGTATCACCGGAAGAGAGATCGATTTGAGGAGGGAAGGAGATTTGCGTTTTTGATTAAAGATTATGAGGGCACATGAATTCGTACAAAATAATGAAGCTCACAGATAAGTCATTTGTAAAAATACCACAATATTACACAACAAATTACAGTTTAAGACTTTAAGACTTTGTAGATTGTGCTTAACCTGACACTACAACCACTTTTTGTAATTTAGTTACAGTATAGTTAATTTATTCAGATACAATTCTCACTTCGACTTCCCGAACAGTATAAACAAATGCCACACTCTTGGCCTGACATTTCAATTTCACCGTCTAGGTTAACTCTAGACCTGATAATTGGTTACATGTCATTTTGGCCAAAATAACTTGTGAAAGATGTTTTAAATTCATCTTGTAAGCAAAGTCAACACTAGCTGGGTTTTCATTACATTGATTTTATGTGCATTTTTAAGTAGTGCATAAGAAACGCAAAAATTCAAATAAAATTCCTTAATTTGCATAACCTTTACGCTAGCTTGAGGTGATTTTTGACTTTTGAAAAAGAGTAAATTTGAATAATGAAACATGGAAACATATTTGGCAAATAGATTTTGACGTAGCAAACATTAAACCAAGGGACTAGGTCTAGCTGTTTCCGCCGTCGTTGTCTTTACCATATATGGGCTCGACGTCGTCGTAATGCCCTTGCTGCTAGTGCCTGCATCAAAAATGCTGCATTCCTTCTTTGCACAGCATTCAGTTTGGCAATTACAAGCTATACTGCTATTAAAAGCGTCAGCTAAATGAATAAGTAAATTTATAACTTGAAAAAAAAATGCAATGAGGGGATTCTGGGGAGAGTGTTTGGTATGGCTAAATACTAAAAATAAATGAAAATGCTAAATATAGTGCTTGACAGAAGTGTGTACAGCAATGCGACAATAAACATGAGTGTTACATGCTGACGTGTTAAGTATGGAGTGTGTAGGCACGTCACTCACACACACACACACACACACAACAGTTTTGCTAAGGCGACACCGTGTTTCTGCATTAGTGCCACACTGCATCAGTTTCCCCCCGAGAGCGATGAAGATTAATTGCAGAGTTAGAAGTCAGATTTGTTGACTGGGAATAATTAACCTTTTATATATGCAGGGTGAAAAAGCACCAAAAACACATTTTTCAGAAGCGTATTTAAAGACATTCCATCTGAATAAATTTGCATATGGATTCCTCCTTGAGAAAACCATTACTGTATTGCGACCATATTTTATTTCTGCTAGCCAACCGGGCGGACATTACTACACCTTAATTCCTGATGACGGTGTCATGCGCCTTAATCTTGGAGGTAAACGAATGCCTCGCGCTTTGCTGTGTGAGATGATCACATTAGACACCCACCGAAATGTTATCGTTGTGATGTACCGACTGTCAAAACCAATCCTGACGGCATGTCACGCAGACCTGATTAACGCAAGCAATGATGGGCAGCACATCTTGCATAAGTGCATAAACCAGACCGCATCTCTTTGGGTAAACCTACTTTTGCGGACACGAGCTTAGTAAATAACGTAAGCCTTGCAGTGATGTATATTTCCATGTCATATCACTCTTGTAAATGAGTAAAGGAGCATTTGGGAACATCGCTCATGCCCTTGGTGTCGCTCTGATGGATACACTTATCTGCACTCTGCTCTCCAGACAAATGACTTTTCAACAAGTTTAAACCCCCATGAATCCATCAGATGTCAGCCGTGCCCCTAGTCTGACCTAACAGTGAACCTGGGTCTCATAAAGAACCGTAACGTGCCCATTCAGACAGCGGAAATGAGATTGGTGGACAGATGTGCTGCCTGTCCCCTCGTGTGTCCTTTCTCCTCCCATGCTATATTTAAACATATGGTGCTTAAAAGTGTATTAGACCACTAGTAAATGTAAGGATTGCGTTACAGTATTGCTGATTACCAAATTATTTTTGTGTAATGGTTAATCCATCAGTATATGTAAGATCTTTAGTCACAGTAGTATTTCTAGTGCTAAAATATAATTGTTGCTATAAATGAATATTCAAATTTACTGTTTTACAAGAAGGAAGTGGGGACCATAATACATAAGGTCACGCTCAAAATACTTAATTTCTTAGCATGATGTATGTGAAACTACCGCTCCAGTGTTTATAAGTGTGGAGAACGAGGGCCGTTCAGACGTTGTTGTATGTGAAATTAAACTAATGAATGTATTTATGACAATTTATTGTTTATTGTGTACATGGTCCACAAGTGTGTGGTTTACATATCGTCGCTGCCCGATGAAACTTACGTATGTCCAAAACGATTACTTTTCAGGAAGTGAAAAAAACACCGTATTTCAACAGCAGTTGAATGTAGCATTGTCATACTTGGTACGGCATCTTTACATGTAACCATATTCTTGCCAGTGTAATGATTTAATCCACATTTGACCAAAATTGAGTTTAAGTGGACAAACGTGCATATTTTATAGTAACGGTGTTCGATACGCGTTCTTCCGTTCATTATTTAGAATGGCCAAGTCGCGCTTCATATTGACAGATGAATATGCTCAGTTTATTAAATAGCCTACGTCTTAGTTTATTAAATACGCTTAGTTTATTTAATATTAATTGTACATTTTTAAATGTCTCTTGCAAACTATGAAGAAACAATGAATCAACACACTGACATGGTAATGCTAGAGAGATACTTTGTTTGCACAGTACTACCGTAATTTTGTCACTCCTAGACATACATCTGGCGTCAGGGGGGAAACGTTTACCTCGATGAAGGAAAGTCATTGTCTCACCAGGCTATGTTTATTCGGCTATCCAGTGCTAAGCTACGATAAAACTTCACGAGACCGGCGAGATGCTTCCACAGGGTGGGAGATTCGCGGTGTGATTGACAGCTTTGACACCAAATGGATATATGTGAAAATCAGATGACAATATTTCAAAACTTTTCATTGGCCATTTAGATATGTGAAGCATACTGTATACGGAAATGAACCTGGAAATTCAATCTTTGGAAAAATCCCAAAATCTGCAAAATGGACATACGTGGTTTTCATCGGATAGCAACGAAATGTAATCAGTGACCTTTCGACGTGATTATGTAATGCATAAGGTTGTGCTGGTGCCTCACACCTAACCTTAACAGCATCACCTAACCCTAACCACACCTAACCCTAACCACTAGTGCAAGATGAGAAGTTGTGGTTAAAAAGTACTTTGTTTTGCAAAAATAACAATGGTATTGCTAGATAAGACCCTTATGTCTCTGTTGGGATTGTTTAGAGTCATTTAAAGCTGCACTGAAACTGTAAACTGTTGTGGTCCAGTAAAGTCCACTATATGTGACCCGCTCTGGCGAAATGAGTCGGATGTCGCAACGTTGCGTTTTAAGATATGACCTGAGAATGTGGAAAAACAATGAAATTATCAAAAAATATATTTTTAGCTAATATCAAAGAACAGACATTAAAAAATAATCTCCCAAAGTTTCGTAGTCCAAATAATTGAGTAAAGGTGTTTAAATGACTATTAAAGTTGAAACAGTTTTACTAAATTCGCTGGAAATGAACATTCGCTTCTCTCAAATCCTCTCATCACCTCCGAGCATTTCGGGGGAAGCCCTGAAACGTCACTATCTCTCCAAATATGGTGTTACACGTTGTTTTAGAGCCAATCAGAAATCTTCATAAAGGCTGATCATTTGTCAATGGGAAACCCCGGGGCACGCGATTGGTCCAGCCATCCTCCTGTCATACTCACAGCACTCTCCTCTCCTATTTAACTCCTTTTTGAATTGGTAACAGTGTTATTGTCAACTAACCTACACAAAGATATGATTACATAGGCAAGCATTATTGTTTTCTTTTGCTTGTCTCTCTGCCTCTCAATTTCTCTCACACGCGAACGCGCGCGCGCACCCACGCGCACACACACGCACGCACGCACGCACACACACACACACACACACACATTGTTTTGTGGGGACATTCCATAAACGTAATGTTCTATTCCCTTCCCCTAACTCAAACCCCAACCATCACAGAAACCTTTCTGTTACTTCACATTTTCAATAAACATCGTTCTGTTTGATTTATAAGCTAGTTTCCTGGTTTACTGTAATATAATTTATATTAATGTCTTTGGTCAAATTAAGCTGTAAAATAAATCGTTTATCCCTTTAAAAATGCAATGGATTTTGAAAGATATCTACAAAAAACGGGCAAAAAACTTTAAAGGCGTTTTTCTCAGGTTTTCAGTTGGAAAAAGAGGACAGACAACCTTAATTCAAATGTCTATATCTTTAAAACCATTCAAGGTATGACTTTGACTAGGATATCATTTGAAAGCTTATGGTCTCCTCTTTTCATTGATACCAAAATCTCAATTTTGAAATTTGGGTCACTGTGACTCATTTTGCCGGATCAGGTCACATATGGAGAAAAATCTTGTAATCTTTTCCTCAAAAAAAATTCTTGACTAAAGAGTCCACATTAAAGCTCTTCACGATGCTGGATGATCTTTGAGACAAACACACAGATGGTCTAATATCTTAAGCACTGTTTCCACTAAGACTAAGCTTAGATGTATTGTTAAAAAATGAATTCTTTGTTATATGATGTTATCATTCACTTATAATTTGACTTTAGTGAAATGCAAAAGGAGAAATTTTAAAGTACATCATTGGTTGCTCTTCTGTGCAACCAGCAAACTGCATTAAAAGGTTTTCCTTTTGTGTTCCATAAATGGATTGACATAAGTGTAAGAAAATTATTTTTTATACTATATGCATTGATTTATGGAAGACAAATAAATGAGATGATCTTTTCCAAGTATTGATATTCCATACCTCTCTCTCTCTCTCTCTCTCGCCACTGTCTTCATCTTATACCATTGGGCTGTTAGATAACATGAGGGTTCTGGAGGGACAGAAGAAATAACAGCCAGCTGGAATTCCCATCGCAGCTCTAATCCATCTTACATCAGCCAGAGTTCAATCTAAACCCAAGCACCCTATGGCCGCCCGCCAACAGTATTAGACCCTGACATGACAAGCATAAGATAATTTGACAAAAATGTCTGAAACAGGATGTTCTACAGTCCTAATCAAAATCACAGATGCCAAATTCCCAGAAACATGAACATGGTGATGCCACATTGTCCTTTGTTTATGCACAAACACACACAAACAAACTGACACACAGAATGATGCAATCATAGACCAATTTACGGTATTCATCAGATTAACTTTTATTTTTAGCATCCTACATCCTTAGTGATACAGTATCAACTCCAAGGACAATTAGATCTGACTTCCTGACCCTGCTAATCATTTCATGAGCGTATCTAGAAAATGACACGTCGCTGTAGTGACATTTATACATGCAGCAAATCACCCTGTCTGTGAAAACCCAACTAAAGTTAAATAACATTAAACATTAACAAGACTTCATCTTTACAGAATAAAACTAAAATAATAGTCTCATGCAAAGCATTCTGGGACCAGAAAAAGAGGATTTTTGGTTCCCAGAATGCTTCGCATAAGGCTATTATTTTATAGTTTTATTCTGTAAAGACAGAGTTATTAACCCTCTGGGGTCTAAGGGGTTTTTAGGTCCCTGGAGAAGTTTTGACATGTACTGACATTTGTGCTTTTTTTTCAGTTGCTTAAAAACATAATAATGGCAAAAGTCTTACACTCAAAAAAATGATACTTTAAACGAACACAATTTTATTGTGGACAGTGGTTCCACACAACCCAGTTAATTTATTTTAACATTTAAGGGTTGTTTTCAGTCAATGCCAAATTCTTTATTTGCAGCAACACAGTTGAATAATAAATAACTAATGTGAAGTGGTAATGTTCAATAAAATTATCTTAGTTACTTATCCACAACTTAAGATTGTTACGTTTTCTGAACATGTGTTTAACTTGTTCAAACGAATCAAATATTTTTTGCTTGTCCAACTCAAGAGTAGTTTATTCATACAACTCAATTACATTGTGGACAGTGGTTCCATCCAATTACTTTTAGTTACTTTAACACAACAATGTCTATTTCAAGTACATCACACACAAAAATATACTTTTTGTAATAAACTCTATATAGCATTCATTTTATTCAAAAAAGAAATCTCATACACCAGTTCTTCAAGCCATGTTTATTGCACTTAAACTACAGATACTGTAAAGGATATACCAACAAATGAGATGCACTCATCAACTTGAAAAGCTTGCAAAGTTTTTAAGGACTTTGGATATTACAATGTAACCTTATAACAACATTACAATTTTTTTACAGTTACTGACAAATGAAATGCACGAAAACTCCATTTCAAAAACATGGCATTTACATATGAAATATTAAAACATTCCTTTCTCAAAACATCTGCAAAAGTCTTGGTCTTCAGCGTCTGAACTTTATGAGATAGTTACTTCCCATCTAGCTCCAGAAACAACAACTGCAATACTTCAAAAGTGTACCTGAATTCAGGAAAGTAGCTCAAGTTCAGTGCATATATCAGTCCCATCAGCATGGTTGTCGCATACACAATGTTGTTGAGGTCCAAGAACTCTTAATCCCTTCAATAACACTCCAACATCTGCTGGGCTGTCTTCGATGTCTGAACCATACATTTTTACAACAAGGACTCACATCAGCATCTTCTGGATCGCCTCCTGGGTACTGGGTGCATCTGTATCCTGCAGGTGAGCATGACAATGATACAATTATTTTATGTTTATTAATAAGTTCAGAAAATCTCTTATTTACCATTTAATGTTATTCAAAACCACATCACTTGATTCTGTAAAACTGAAGTATTTTAAGAACGTTCTCATTCCATAATGTACAACAGCCAAAAAGTCAAAGAGGGCAAGTATTGTTTGCTTACCAACATACCTTGTTTTCTGCATTAGAAAGAAGGTTTGAAATACCATGGAGATGAGATAAAATAAAAAGTTATCCCAGGTGAAAAAGTACACGTCCATAATGTACTTAAAGTGCTCTACTTTCATGCACCAATTTTGTACATAATACACTAAAAATTCCCCTTTTTGCACTTCTCAAGATAATCCCAAGAACATCTTGTACATTATTCACAATGTCAGTCCAAATTAGATTTCAGGGCATATCGGATTTGACAAACTCATTGTCCATATTGTGGATCACAACCGTTCTGTGCGTCCTGTAGCGTTCTGCCGTTTTCTGGATTATCTACAATGTTTCTATGGCAATGACGTTGCACTGGCACGACAATCTGCCTCAACATCTGACGTGTTTATGTTTTACGTGACGCAACAGCATGACATAACCGAAAAGCTACACAAATGCGATCAGAGCGGTCAGACTGACTTGGATTTCCAGAAATGCGATTTGAAAAGGATTTTAAACCACCCATGGATGTAGCCCGAAACAGATTTGAAAAAACACTGATTTCATGTGGTTTTTGGCCGTTCACACTTTCTAAATGTGACTGGATTCAAATATGCACCAAAATCAGATTTAGACTGACAGTGTGAACAAGGTATAATTGTACTTCCCTGTTCTATTTTTGAGACACCATGAATATGAACTAAAATGTGCTAAAAATGTATTTTAAAAATGTATTTAGGTACCACTCGTAGTAAACTTGAACCCATCTTTGAAAGTTGGGTTCAAGTTTACAAGTTTTAACTAATACATTTTTAAAACAGAGATAGTATATTCAAAGCACATTTTAGTTAATAATCATGTCTCAAAACAGCACACATAAGTACACTTAGATAATCTTAAGAACATCTTAAAAAGTACTGAAGAATAATTTTTGGTATATCGGGTATAAATTGGTTTAAGAGTGGAGCACTGTAAGTACATTATGGAAGTGTACTACTTTTTCACCTGGGATACCACAACATTTCAATTCCTTGATAATACAGCAAAGTATATGTATGCACATATACTTACCAAATACTCTTTAATTAGACTGGTCAGGTCTTCATTCAGGTAGACAAAGAAAGATCGGAGCCTGATCAATGTTGTCAGTCTAAATATGTAAATATCAAAATTGTATTAATTGTAGCATTCACAATATCAGGTAAACATTTACCTTTATTTTTAGATTATTATGCAAAATACAGCATGTAAGTGGAAAACAACAACAAAAAGGGACACCTTAAACCAGGGGTGGGCAATTCCTGGTCCCGAGGGCCACAGCCCTGCAGAGTTTCGCTCCAACCCTAATCAAACACAGCTGAAAAATCTAATTGAAGTCTTCAGAACGGTTTGGAAATTACATTCAGGTGTGTTTGATTAAGGTTGAAGCTAAACTCTGCAGGACTGTGGCCCTCGATGCCCACCCCTGCCTTAAACTGTACCTTTGTTTCTTTTTTACAAGTTCCAGAAACTTTCTAATTCCAATTTCACCAGTGCAAAAAGAAGTTTTATTATAAGGTTTTAATGAGTGCAGTTCTTCATACCCGTGTTGTGGTTTTTAATTCTCGGTCAATTGATGACTCCTCGTTTTGCATAGATCCTTATAAGCTTTGCAGAATATTGATCCATCTTCGCCAAGTATGTAGACACCAATGGGGCTGTTGCGATTCTTTTAAACTCTGCACAAATCTACAAAACACAATAAATTATTGTTACCACAAAGCCAATAAAGTTAAACATAAATGACTCAAAAACTTTTCACTCACCTCTTCCCTTCTGAAAAGAGCAGGCCATCTAGTTTTGAAATCTGCTATTGAAGGCGATTCCTTGACAACCTCATGTCTCCTGATAGAAAAGGTCTTGTCCATCAGCATTCATAATGTTTTCTCATTGTTCTTTTTAATTTCAGACAGAAGTATTACACTGACTACTTCCAGTGTTTTGGATGTCTCCGTTTGTGGATGGTAAGGGCAGTAGTTAACCAAAGCGTTGCATGTTTTTTTTATATGATAAGCAGCACTGGAAATTCCAGCTGGTTTGGGCTTGAGTAAATTTAATTTCACTTCAGTACAGCCAATTTTTCTCAGTTTTGTTATATATTTGGCAAAACACGCTTTTGCAACACAGTCAGAGCTTAATGAAGTAGATGGGGTTGACAAAACTACTGTGTCACAGGATGAAAGTGAAAGAGCTGGTGATGAGCAGGTACTCCTTTGAAAACTGTTCAGTTGTGGTGGGGGCGAGTTGTCACAATCACTTGGTGTTGTCAGAAATACCACCTTTAGTGTACTTTTGTCTTGAATTTCAGATGTGTACATGAGATTTAAAAACTAATTGCCCAAGTCAGAATCCATGAACTGCAGCCTTAAATGTCCTTGTAGATTACATTGTTTTTCTATTTCCTTTGACAGGTCACTCACTGAAGTAGAAATGGCATACTGAAGGATCACCTTTTGTAACTTTTAGCCAGACTGGAGAAGTCTTTGTGGTATGACTGTGGAAAACAAATAAAATTTAGTTAATTATTTTTTTTAAATCAATTGTAAGTATGATTAAAAAACATTAACTTATGAATTGTCCATTTAACAAAATAAAAGCATATTTTACAACATATGCGTGGACTTGTCTTTTCAAAGTCACCAAACAAAGCACCAACCATATAACAATGTAGCAATGGATAATCAATCATCAGCTAACTAAAATAGGCACTGACAGACTTTAACATACAATGCAGTTTACCTAAAAAAGTGTGATATGCTCTAGTTTAAATAATCTGTTTTAATAAAACACATCTGGCTTCAGTCATGAACAAAAGCATCACTTGCCTCATCACCATAAAAACTTTTGGCCTCCTGTAATACTTCAGCAATGGAAACTACACCAGGCTTAAAATCACTCAGTGAATGCTGGTTGTGTTTTCTGTTTTTGTGTGATATAAAAGTCCCATTGACATTTGATTGGAAATCACAACCTGATAACATGCAAAATACCGTTTTACTTTTCTTTAAGTGACTGTTTATGTGAGCAAAGTATTCTTTTTCTGATGACACTGCACTGCATGCCTTGCACACAAATTACAAGTGAAAGTGGGCCTTTGTCGTCATGCAATATTACATCTGTAGCATAATTCCTACTTAAATGAACAAGTAGAGCATAACATGTCTTGAATATATCAATTTGAATATGTAAAATGATATCTATGATAACCCCACAACGCACGTGCAGCAGTCTTTAATGTTTTAGTAATTTAACTTAGATCACAAATTTTACATTTCAACATAACTTTAAGTAAATATTCATTCAGAGTAACAACAAAAAATAAACTTTAAGAACCCCTTGAGAAAATGCTCTGACTAAACACAGGAAAATACGTTTCAAAAACTAGTATTATCACCAGTAAAACAAGTTCAATGGCTAACGTTACCACCGGAACACGACAGAAAATCGAAGTTCAACTCACCACGAACACGTGAAGCAATTCATTCATTTTGAAACGCACAAATCACACAGTTTACAACACTGCTGCTATCATAAAACACTAAAAATGACCCGAAAATGAACAACACGTTTAATACCGTTTAAACACAAGTACATCACGTTTAATACGGTTTAAACACGTCACACGACAGATCGCGTGAAGCACTCCATTACATTTGAAACGCACAAATAACACACTTTACCTCACCGCTGCACAAATGACGTGAAATCATCACCATCGAACACAAACACCATCGACTTCAACATAAAATAAAGTTGCCTCAACAATGTTTTAAGATAGATTGAAGAAAAAACGTATTTAGTTCACTTACCGGAAACACCATCACCTGCGCGCCAGAGCTCCGCGCCGTCTTCGTGGAAGTCGTTAAATGACGTCACATCCGGTAGTTTGAATCGCAAAAGTAAACCAATTACTTTAGTTTAAAGATAGGTAGTTAGGTAAACTAGAGTGAATAACAAATTGATTTAGCATAACACATTACACTTGTATTTTGTCTTAAAAATAAATGTGTATGTTTTAATGTAACTAAATATATTTGTGTATAATGAACAGTGCTACAAAACCCATTTTTTGAGTGTATAACACTGCATGCAGCACAAACTGGGCTACTATATTATATGATTAACATGTATGTACATGTTTGTATTTTTGAGGGAAAAATGTTTATGCATGGTTTTTGAAATAGCTAAATTTTTAAGTGACTGATATAAGTCCAAAAAACCCATACTAAACATGTTTTCCCAAGACTTTTCAATACAGGATCTAGCAGTCTAGAGTTTTTTCTTTAAAATGATGTGAAAATCATTCTGCATACTCATTCACATAAATCAATATATTGATTTACAATTTCAAAGTCACTTTTTGGTTTGGAAGGCAAGGCTGGAAGCTCTTGAATAATCTGTGATTGACAGCTGAAGAACAAAACACTTGCATAATGAGCCTTTAGGAAGTAAGACAATGCCATTATTGTTACGTGTTTGTTTGTGAAAGCAACACAAAAGAAATGCCTTCCAATGCGTGATCCTGCATTAAATAAACTTACTGTGCAGAGATATACGCAAATAAACAGGATTTTAGATGTGTTTAGATGCGTCTTAATACAAAGTGCGTCAAATATGAGGCATTGTGTGTTTGTGTGTGCGTTTGGCCTTCGATTGAATCTGATGGAAGAACAAAGAAAAAACATTAGCGTATGGAGATAACTTTTATTTACAGGCGAAAGTAAACAAGTAGATGTGATGTTTGCAATCGCGTCTTTTATAAGAATACCACAAAGCGCATCAAATACGAGGCAGCATGTGTTTGTGTGTGCGTTAGGATGTCACGTCAAACTGTCTGATGAAGCACAAACACTTGCGTATGGAGATAGCTTTAGTGAACAAGTAGATGTCATGTTTCCAGCACTCGGATTAAAACTCAACACATCACTGAATGGCTGAGTCGGAGTCTCCATTGACTGTGGAGTTGACTAATGAATATGGATGATCTCTGCCCTTCTCTTCAATGGAGCGGGGCGTGGCTCATTATAGATAATGCAGTAACAGGAGAAAGACGGTACATCTTCCTCTTCTTATACAGTTAACAACGAATTACAATATTTGTTTTCGATTTCACTTACATCATTTAAAAGTAGACATTCCAAGCATTATGTAGACATTTATCTTTTGTTTTTATGACAAGCATTTGTTAAGTTACAGTTCATTTTTCTGACACGTTTCTGAAAGGACTTCACTGAGGGAGAGAGAACAAAACGTGCATGATGTTTATTTTCTTAATTTTGCGAAAAGCACAACATTCTGTTTTTATTTGGAGTGGACAAAAAAACGTAGACACTTTAACGTTTTAAATGATGTATAAATCATATCTGTATGTCCAAAATCAGCAGAGTTATCTAAGTCTCTTTGCAGAGTGATTGAAAAATAAAGAGTTCGACCCCAGAGTGTTAATGTTTAATGTTTATTTAACCTTGAACAAACTGTTGCCAATAAATAAAATATTTTTTCTTCACTTATAAACTCTTAAATATGGGTTTTTTTCTTTAAAAATATATTTTTAACAAAAAGCTGAAATAATTGCATTTTTATGAAGACATTTTGTTAGAGATCAGATTCAGAACAATTACCAAAACATACACAGAGTTTAAAATGAGTTTTGGTTTCAGTTGTTTTTTTTTCATAAATTGGGTGGCCATCTAGTGGATAATCGCAGTATTGAAGATTAACATAAAAATTCACCAGGAACATGTTTTTATGCAAATGTTTTCTCTTAATTGACAACATAACTTATCAATGGCGGGGAAAGTGTTAAATACCCGATGCCTGAATTACATACACCACAATTACCCAACCAAATCTGTGGGAAAATCTAAATATATTTTAATATTAAAAGCATCAAAGTTTGATTTATTTAAAAAAATATAGATTAAGAAACTTTAGTTTGGATTTAAGAGATATTTTCACAAATTGTTTCCATCTTCTTCCTGTTTCTATTGAGTTTATCATCTTCAAGTGGTGACACAAACGCACCTCGATTTAAACCAGCAGACTAGCGCTGGGCAATCTCTGTAATTTTGGTATAAATGGCGATATGCAATGAATAATTCTGTATTTCCTGCAAAAGTGGAATACATGTTTACATGCCTCGCATGTTGCATTCATGTTTATTAAAACAGCGTATAATGAAAATAAAATTAAAAGACAAGGTTTTCGTCCCTGTTTGAAAATATACAACTGCACAACATGCGAAAGCTTATGTCTGACCTCAGTAAACGATACCAATATGGACGTATTTGTTTAATCCAATATCCCGCTGGGAAAAATACTGATATATTACCAAAACTCAATATAACGCCAAGCCCTACAGCAGACACAACATGAAGAAAGACCCGCGTGCACAGAGAAAGTCTACGAAACGCCTACGGAATCAAGAGGAACATTTCCGGATTCATTGAGCCTCCTACGAAATGTTCTCCCAACCAATTTCTTTTTTGCAGTTGTATCCCTGTAATTCTCTGTGAAACACGGATGATCTAAATACCATGTAATTTGGAGGAAGAGAGCAGGCTGTTTTTCCTCTTGTCAGGTTTCTGTTAACAGAACAGGCTAATTATGGATAAAGGGTCCAATGTCAGGCCCTTCTGTCTATAACTCCCACTTGTTGCTTTTTTGGTTGAATGATGTCACCCAGACAATAGAAAACATGGCACCCGCTGACAGCATGCCCACAGCTGTGCCCACTGTTCCCATCACCAAATAGCCAAATGAGATAACAATGCTATTATACGAGCATGTACTACATGTGCATGAGCGCACTGATACTCATACGCAAGCAAACTGCACGGTCATTTGTGCCCAACTGTGTCTAATTTGCAAATTAGAGGTTTCAGGGAAATAGATTGGTGATGGATCTGATGGACTGATTTGGTATGCTGGAGGACATGAAATAAACAAGTTTAACACTAAAATGACACAACGAGTGAGAAAAACAATGAGATAAACTTACATGGCTCCCATTAGATGCAACAAAAAGCTCAACGCACAACGTCTGACACTCCTAATACACGTAAATATTAGACCATTTTAATTGAAACAAGTTAATTTAAATGCAATGATTTGATTTGTCTATATTTTACCCAACCGTGAGTTGAAACAACCCAGCAGAGGGTACATGAGGACAACCTAACCAGAGTGACTTTTCTCATTAAGCACAAATCATCAAATTACTTGGAAAAAGGCCACTGTGTCGCATTTTAAAATGACAAATAAAATACATAATGAGTGAATCAGAGAGGTCATGCTTAGCTTTCATCACGGAGAGCAAAAGGCACAGCCGGGCCAGGGCACTTCAAAGACAGACTGACTATGACTGTCGTCATGGGAACCACTTTTACAAAGTTCTGAAACAATGGGATGGTGACCTTGAACAGGACGACGACTTCATATATGAAGGGCTGCATTTCAACCGTACACAGTCCCGAAACACTCATAGCCATAAAACCCATCCCAGCCAAAACTGATTGTGCCATAGAGATTTTAATCAACACTTTCTGATTGAACTAAACCGTGTTAAATGGTTTATGTAATTAAGGGCTTAACCTGGGGGCAATGAGACAAGGATTTCAAATTAGATACATAAGACGAGATATCTGGCACGAAAATACGTCTCTTAAAACGCATGGCTATGTTTTTTCATTAGCTATTTTTATTGTTAAGCCTTAGGATTTCTTTCTCTCCAATTAAAAACAAACAAGAAGAAAGCAAAAACAGCACTGCGGCCAAACACTCAACATCTGCCGCCACTGAGGATCAAACTTAAGAGCTCTCACCCAAGGCATCAAAAAATCGAAAAAATTTAAATCCTGCTTGGGTGAAAACGCAGGCGTCGGAGCACCAGTCATTTTGGTTGCCTTAAAATTTCAGACTTTGGAGTAGCCCCAGCGCTGGGATTTCATTGGACAATGGGATGTGAATGGTGAACTCTGGCCCCGTCCCAAATGGCACACTCCGGACTTGTGGTCCTCCTCAGAGTCCACACTTTGATGACATCACATAATCCAGACTTTAGGGACCCTTGATGCAAGTCCACGTAGGTGCACCGGAGTTGTATTTTGGGACAGACTCGAGCATCACACCGAAAATAGGCAGAGAACTTGCCCGTCAGTGTGAACTTCTCCCTTCCGTCGCCTGATTGGTCTAATTACTCCTGGGTTGGCAAAGTGTGCGAAGCCTGCTGCAGTGCGGGCTTCGCTGAAGACCGCATCAAGGGGGCAAAGGAGGCGCTGATGAGCACAGTTCAAAGCGTAAAAATGACAGATGGGACACCCTACGGACTCCTAGACTAAGCGAGAACGCACAATTTAAGCCCACAAGACCGAAAGTCCACATGAAGTGCGTCATTTGGGACAGGGCCTTTGAATAGGGATGCTCCGATCAATGCCGATCTCCACTAAAAATACGTGGCCGATCACTATTCTGAATCGGACAGCCGATATTATTCACAGCTATTTTATGTACTATGGCTTTTGATCAGTAAGTCCTTATCGATCTAATATCACTGTTAGTTTGAGTCATTTATAACATGCATTTGAAAAAGCAAACATAATTATTAAACATATTCTTTATTATCATGAAAATACCTGAAAAGGTTTGAAGAACAGCAATATAAATATATCCTTAAGACATTTCCTGGAGCTGCGTGTCATCATAGCTGCATGTGTATTGTTCTTCGTCTACAGCGCAGTTTGAGTTTCTGCACAAGAGCGCCCCCTGGCTTTTGGATGTAGTGGCATTTCGCCGTAATTCATTGAGAAGCATATCAAGCATTATCGGCCGATCGATCGGAGCATCCCTAACTTTGAACTACTATGTTTTAGGTAATTTAAATATTGGACAGCATCCAATTTATACTTTGTGACACCTAGAAACAGGTCACTAAGAGAAATGATCGATGTGGTTACACGGAGGGGCTGTAAAGGAGAGCTGGGTGAAGCGACGCAGATGAATGGAAAACCATTTATAAATGAAAAACAGCCCACAGAGCGGCATCCAGCTGCTGGATCATTAACACACTCAATGACATGAAATAAAAACTAGAAAACATTTGCCCTTAAAATGTTTACTAATAACGTGGCTGAAAGCACAAGAATTTCTACTTTACATCATCTGTCTCTCTCTTTCAGGTAAGCATCTGAAAGGAATGTTGTCAGATACGCAGTTTTGAATGATGCATTGATAGTTGACCGGTAGGAATGGAGCCATTTACCCATAATGCATCAGAGATGTATTCTCCACGCTTAAAAGGCTTTTGATAGCTCTCATATGTGCATGCCTTTCCTGACAACTGTTGTATGGACCTGACGTGTAACCATGGCAACCTCAAAAGCCCTTTGAAGGGGTAATACCAAATATCGAAATTAAATGTTCTCTGATAGCTGCAAAGACTAAAAATGTGGAAGTCCAGCTAAGTAACGAAGTTGAGAAAAGTTTAACTTGATTAGCGACTTTCGGGAGCTTCACAATGCGTTTTGAAATTGAGGGGTGAGCTGTTGGTTGCAATTCGCAATCTCACATCAATTATGAAGTTGAATCAAGCAACCTCCACCAACATCTGCTGGTGGCACAAGCGTGAGCATTCATGCATGGACGCCCACAGAACTCCCCATCATCATCATCAAGTGGTCCTAAACTCTTTAATGGCAAGTATAGAGGTCTCTCACCTGGTCAAGGACAAGTGCACGTGCCCGGCACACAAATAACAAGCCATCCATTAACAGCCCAAGCAGCTCTGTGAGTCAGGGACACCCAGAAAAGGACAAACAGACCTCCATCTAATTACACGCTGACATTCACACCATCGCTCCTCATAACCGTCCTACAGAGACGCTGCTGGGAAAAAACAGGTTTCCATAAAACAATAGAGTTGCTCAAATCAATTTCAATAACCTGCAGTACTCCTCATTATAGTTTGTAAAAGTTTATATTTACTGTGCCCCCAAAATGCATTTAGACATTCAAGTACAGTAAGTAATTAAGCTGACCTGAAGACAAAAAATATTGCAACACTTCTTGCTGTGAAACTTTAAGTGTATCTTAATATGTTTTGGGGCACCGTGGACAACTTATTTTAGGACCTTCACCTGATGGCATGAGAAAGCTAGTCCAAAACACAAAGAAATAGTCAGGGAACAGGGTACACATTCATCATGCAGATAATTATGCCCTCTTCCAAACACACACAAACACCTGACTCCATTAGTTTAAAACAGACGGCAGGACAATCGAGGTTAAAGTTCCAATCTGTCTCCGCATTTCACACGCGATTAAAATCCATCTATCCAATAGTGATGACATCATCCATCAGCAAACAGTGACATCACTTACTCTTACATCAGCACATGTACCATGCAACCATCTGGTGGTACAGGCAGCGAAAATGCATATGATGGCAACAAGATCAAGTTATTTTATATTATTTATTTGATATAATGTTGTTAAATTAAAACAATTATGTACATGGTGTATCACATGGCCAAGTTCACTGCCAGAAAAAAAGTCAAAATATGCAGCACCCTTTAAAAACGTCCTAATCCCTACCATTTAAGCACAGATGGTACCAGTATGAGGTATTAAAATGAACTCTTTAGGTGCATAAGTGGGTGATTCTCACGAAAACTTGGTTTCAAAATGACATGACAAACCTGAAAGAACATAATTTGGAGATTCTGCACATGCATTTAAAATCAAAGTATTATGCTTCTATTAATTAAATTAACATTTAATAAGCATCTGTTACGGTAATGATAATCAAAATGTTGTGTAAGCATTCTGACAAGACAATATTTCAAATTCACTGTAAAAAAATGATCTTACCTGGTAGCCATCTTGAAGTAACTGGTCCATGTGCTTGGTCACTCAAAATCAAACTTTATTAAAATTCTGTATGTGTGCTTAAACTGTTCTCAAAAAGTGTTGCGGAGGATGAGAACATCAGGCATGGACACATCATTTTCCTAATTTTTCTTCATTATTATTATACATGAATATTCAGTAAATATTTTTTCTGTCATCTAAAGTAGTCTAGCAAAACATCCATTTATTTTTTTTCTTAATATTTTTGTGTTAATTTGATTAAATTACAATATAACGCATGTTCAAACACAGCCGGACACATTGCGGTAATGAGAATTTCAGCAGAAAATGAGATAAAATTTACAATTATAAATTCTTATGTTGAAATCACACATTGTGCAATGTAGAACACAGTATTGTGTTAATTCTGATGCTTTTTAATGTTACTATATTACACATTTTAAAGCTAAAATCATTAGTGCCGTGGTGTTTCAATGGTTTCGTGAGAATCACCCAAGGGTACTTTTTGAAAGGGACACTTATTTTTTTTCCTGACAGTAGCTGCGTTTTCATTACCCTTCAAATTGCCCAAATTGACATTGTGAATTGAAAATATGGCATTGTGGATTGAAAATACGGCAAAAACGGTTTTACGCTAGTATGAGGTGGTTTTTCTGGCAATATGGAAAAGGTGCATTTTGCAAAACTGTAATGGAAAACGTTTATTCGCATTTTCAAGTCACCTGAAGCAAGCAAGTCACATGATTATTATTTGACGTTAGGCTTGTTCGTCTTCATGCAGCGCCGCAAGAACCGACCGCCCGATGACGGCAAAGTACCGCGAGAACGATTAGAAAAAACAAACGAAGTCTAATTTAGTCTCGCTCTTGCGGCGCCGCATGAAGTCGAACACACCTAATGACACGGTATGGGAACTAAAACCTCCCGGAAACACCTCAATATGCGTCTGCACATAAGAGGCTTTCCATGCCAATAATGTTTGGATAACGCTCCTACATCTCCTTTGATTTAAAATAATCTACTATTACCTCCAAGATACATCTATAGATTGCCGCTCCTAAGTATAAGGGGCTTTCCTTGGCATTAGTGTTTGGATAACACTCAACATCTCTTTTGATTAAAATAATCTACTATTACCTCCAAGAAACATCTATACATTGCTGCTCCTAAGTATAAAGAGCTTTCCTTGGCATTAGTGTTTGGATAATACTCTTACATCTTCTTCGGTTAAAAATAATGTCTAGTGCGGTGAATGTGATATTAGTAAGGTTACCAACATCAGTCAACGTGATCACGAGATCTCACGACTTATCGCAAGAGGAAAAACAATTGCATATAATCAATTAATGGAAACACCATAATTTCGCTATAGTTTTTGTCGACATTTAGAAATGACGCTAATGTTTTAAGCAAAATCTTTTATGGAAACGCAGGTTGTGCGGTCAACTGCCGTACTTTCTTTTGTCATTAACTATTCAATATTGCACATACCTGCTGGAAAAACCAGCACACCAGTGAGACCAGCATATGTTGTGTTTTGGTGCTGGTATGCTGGTGACCACCAGCTAAACCAGCAACAAACCAGCATGGGAATTATGCTGGTCTATGCTGTTATTTTCAGCAAGGATACAATCCACTGGCCATTAATATTAAATAAACCCCTTCAGGATAAAATTAAAGTCCTTTACCACCCATTACACTGCAGTTTATTATTTGGCATTCACATTTACGACCATCTAAGCACAGAAGAAGCATTTAAAAGGCACGTACTGTATCCCCATATACACACGCCATAAAAATATCCATTAAATGTGCCAAAGAACGCATTGAAATAATCTGTTAAATTGTTCTCCCATATCTAAGGTACGTGGCTTTATTAACTCTTTCCCTGTCAGCGTTTAAAAAAAATTTGCCAGCCAACGCCCGCATTTTCTATGATTTTCACAAATGTTTTATGCCTTTTAGAAAATGTTCTTCTCGATTCAGTGTCAGCATTCATACACAAAAACATGTTTCAATAAGCATTAGACACTTGAAATAAATATTTTCCTAGCCGTTGCATTGAAGTTCATGGACTTCCTGCAACTTCATGCCAATAGTAAGTAGCAGATAACAGACATCTAACAGATGGCATCAGAAAGAGAGAGAGAGATGGTGAGTGACACGACATGTTTCTAATGTGATGCCAGTTGAGATTGGTTCTTCATTAGACCAATTAGACGTCGCTGGAGGGTTGCCGAAGCGACAAGACGTTCACCTGATTAAACAGAGAAATTACTAAAGAATTACAGCAATTTACTCAATCTCAATTTGCGATCACTGGAGTAATTCATTACTGAAGAATAATGGCTTAGCACTGATGTTAATTGACCCTTTTGATTGGTCAGGTCACCTGTCAATCAAACACAGCGTTATGTCCCCTTTGTTATTTGCCATTTTGTCCGACAATCAAACCACACAGTTGGGTTAAACCAGCTGCAGAATTTCGATTTTAAAAAGTCATTATATTGTAGAAACATCATCGCAGCATTTTTCCAGTGTTTCAACATGTGGTGTCAATCACATTAACACACGGCCTCTAAAACTTTCGTCCATCATAAAAAAATTGGATTGTGTTCAATTTTCTGCCTTTTTCGCATCTGTAGCAAGTATTTGACAATTCAGAGCCACCATACAAGTGAACGGCAACATTGAGAACGACGTCTGACAAGTTTATTTACTTTGTCTCACGGGACAAAGCGCTGTTTGACAAACAAAGTGCAGAATACAAAGACAGAAATAATGAAAGATTGTGGCAGATGATTGCAGAACAGCTTGGAAAACAGGATAATAAGTAATGATTTCGAAGCAAAGGGTGTCGAAAGATATACAGTACTGTGCTCAAGTTAGCTAAACAATAGCTTGTTGCTAATGTCATTCATCCATTTGATTGAATAATGCCAACGTTATGAAGACTCCATTTGCATTGTTTTTCTCAGTCAATTTTTTGGATGACGTATAAGAAAAACGTGTACGATTTCGGACTTCCTAAGGCACCAACACATATTTGTCAGGCAAGAGAAGAGTCAATTTTAAAAGCATAACTAAACCCCTGACTCCACCCACTTGCAATATTTGAAAAATGCAACAAAAAAAGTGGGCAGATCCCAACGGAAATAGAGGGGAGGAACTAAGCTCGTACCAAGTGTGTGGTGAAATCGTAACAAGGGCGTGGTGAGCTTGAACCTGCTTATGTCACGAGTCATTTTTTGGACCCAACATCCAATAGGAAAATTCAACTGCAGTAGCTATCGTTCAACCTGAAGAGGGCAGCACTCAGACGTTTTTACACCATATATTGTAGTATTGAAACACTTTATATTCAAATGTCAGAAAACTTACTAAAATCAATGAACAGCACTAAAAAAGCCCCATTCTTACAGATCATTAACTAAAAAAAGTCGGTTTAGGGTTTAAAAGTATAACCCTGGGTTCACACCAGCTGCGTTTGAGGCGTCAAAATTGTGTCTACCGTGCCTAGTTTGCCGCTTGAACAGTTTGAGTTTACTCGCTTCATTCACGCGTGAAATTCTAGTCATTGAGACATTCATGAGGAAATTTGTGTCATGGGAGGGGCGACTCCGCTCGCTTCCTGTAATCACATCACTACTAGAGCAAGCTCCTGATTGGTTTTTTCCCCAGAGTTCCAATTTTTCAACTTGCGCGTTTGCCGCGGCAATGATCGATTCACGACACTAACACGAAATAGACGCGCGAATAAGGCGGAATCGTGTCTACCACGCCACACTAAATGCCTCGTTTGCACAGTGAGACCTCCAGACACGCATAAACACGTATTCACATTGACTTAACATTGAAATTACTCACGTGTCACGTCTCTACCGCGGCTGGTAAACGCAGCATAAAGATCATCTTTTTAAGGTGCCGTTTTTTCTGATCCCACTTTTCAGACTTTAGTTGGACAGCCTAAATAATACCTGCAAAATTATTATACAGATATATTTTCTTTAACACAACTCGTTTTTTTTAAGGACTACAGAGAATGGGGTGGTTTGGACTACAGCTCTCTACTTCTATGATGTCAATATTCTGAAGTTCTGACTAAACTCCGCCTACAAGAATACGCCAAAAAAGGGCGTAACATTGTTCCACTTCTATGAAGAAGATGAGGAGTTGTGTTAGTGGAGTGTTTTTGTCGCCATGCCATCAAGCTGCTGAGTCAAATTCCCTTTCTTTGGCCTTTGCTGACGACAGCTTTCTCTATCTTGCCTGACTTTTCCAGACACTGCGCGCAAAGCTGCTGTCAAATCACAAAACCCTGTATCACGAAATTATGTACCTATATGTACCTCCGTGACTCTGTTTTTCTCTTTTTCCAGGTTTTTACGTGACCGTATTCCATATTTCTGTTTACATGTCATTGTCACGTATTGGTTACTCAACCGTTTTGTCCTATTGTCAACTATTGTCGCTTCAGTTTAGGGTTAGATTTGGTGTTTGCGTTAGGATGTCACTATAAGTATTGGTTTATACTATTTTTTCTGTTTTTTATTTTGTTTTCTGATTTTTAAATAATTGTCGCCTGGTGTTAGGGTTAGGTTTGGGTAAGGATGTCATTTT
This sequence comes from Misgurnus anguillicaudatus, assembly GCF_027580225.2. Lineage (NCBI taxonomy): Eukaryota > Metazoa > Chordata > Actinopteri > Cypriniformes > Cobitidae > Misgurnus > Misgurnus anguillicaudatus. The sequence continues at coordinate 29,521,986 of NC_073337.2, forward strand.
ATGTAAATCTCACCCTAAACCGAAGTGACAATGGTAAGATAATAGGACAAAACAGTTGAGAAACCAATATGTGACCATGGCGTAAACTGAAATACGTGATACGGTCATTTAAAAACGTGACAGTGTCACGGAAAAGAATCACAAATTGACATGACTATAGGTACATAATTTCATGATACCGGGTTGAATCACAACACACTAAACAAACTACACAATTAGAACTCATTACGTATTTCTGCGAGGGACTTCAAGGAAGACATCAGCCTTTTACAGGACAGTGAATACAGCGGTATAGAGATAAGTAAATTGTGTGAAAAATTGTGTTTTTTTACACACAAAACAAGAACACGTTATATCAACACGTGCACTGTAAACGCAATCAAAACTTTAAAAAGATAAGAAAGGACTCATATACTGTAGGTTGTTTTCCATCTACTGTAAGTGGACTGAGATGTTTGTTTGCTTATGTTTATGAGAGAGTTGTTGGCACCTCAGGCATTTGAATAATGCATCATGGATACTTTATGCAGAAGAAAGGACAAACACTGAGATCTTGTTCAGCAGCTTAAGCCACACAGCGACACACAAATACGCACACATATACTTCCGGCTCTGACTGCACTACTGGATGATTTTCTCCAAGGGCTTCAAGTTTTGTCCAGATTAACTGGATTGGATGCTTAAGAGGTGAGAGAGATAAAGAAATAAGAGATTTTGGTGTTTCTGATATATTCATAGAGGTGTGAATGCCTCACAGTAAAAGAGTGCTATAGATATTTAAAAATATACATATAATAATAAATAATGAGATCCAAATGAGGAAGAAATGATGCTCGGATCTTCTGGTCTGTTAATGGGTTGAATTGGTGCGTCATGATTCCTGGATTAGAAATCCGGCCTATAAAAATAGAAATATCCTGGTCTTCTCCTTCACTTCCACACCCCCTCCCTCTTCCCTTCCTTCCTACACTGAACGATATTAATTGCAAATCATCCGTTCGGCCTAATAATACATACAAAAGCAACAAATGTAAGAACGTGGAAGACCATTAGAAGCCATTTACAGTTCAGAAGAACGCACAGTAATTTTTCTCCCTCAGGTCAATGGGTTTTAAAAACAGATTGTGAAATCACGGTAAGATGCTCAGAGAGGGCAGTAGAGAGAGGTTTAAAGGGGAGAGATGGAGAGATGGAGGGTTGATTAGTGGACAGACTGCAGTGGTCCGGTGAGCTGCTGCCCAGATGGTCCGAGGGAGGAAGAAAAACAACGGCGTTAATCAGCATCACAAAACGGGATGGAATACGGAGTCAGTGATTCCTAACCTTTTTCACTTCAAGGCCCCCTAGTTGCCCACAACAATATTTGAAGACCCCACACTCACTCAATTTTTTTCCAAATAAAATTAACTAGAGCTTGGATAATAGGAAAATTAAGAAACATCTTGATTTTTGCTTGTTTTAGCTTATTTTAATGCTTGTCTTCTCCAATTTTTAATAATTTTAAGTCAACTTGAGGCCCCTTTGGATATCTGCTGAGGCCTCTTTGTGGCCCCCTGGTTAGGAAACACTGGTTTAAGTCTTTCCTCACAATGGTTCTCATTCAGTCATTTACAAAACTGTTAGGTACTTTGGTATCACTGACTTTTAAAAAAAAAAGGTTTGATTTTATTCTTAAAATGCATCATGGTGATGTTTTGAGATATATGTTGTAGTATCATGTAAATATTATATACATAGTAATCATTTGATACCATTGTATAATTTCTCATCATGTCCAATTATTTTAAAATAATTTAGTGTAAAATTTAGCTAACATTATTTTATGTGACTGTTTATAAAGTCCTCAAAGAACATTCTGTAAAAATAGTGTTGATATCTTTAACACAGACTGAGTCCAAAGATTGAAATCAATTACTGAAATCCAACTTTATAACTGGTTATATCAAACTTAAATGATGATACTTTAGCCTGGATTTCACAGGCAGGGTCACAAACTGCAAAAAAATGACTTTAAGTATTTTTGTCTTGTTTTCAGTACAAATATCTAAAATTTATTTAATTTAGATGCATTTTCTTGATGAGTAAAATGACCTTAGAAAAGAAAGTCTGCCAATGGGGGAGATTTTTTTTAATTAAGTGTTTTTAAAAAAAGTTAAAAAAAAATTTCTTATCCCATTGACAGATTTTTTTTTTTTTTTTTTTTTGCTTGTTTTAGCACAAATTTATGGAGCCCCTTAGGGGACATAGAGCAAAAATTACATAAAGTTCAGTTTCGCGTGCGCACATGAAACAAACACGTTTTTTACAAATATTCTGCACATGAAGGTTTCGCGTGCGCACGCAATAGTTTCATGTGCACACGCGAAACCTTCATGTGCAGAATTTTTGTTAAAAGTTTAGTTTCGCGTGCGCACGTAAAACTATTGCGCGTTCACGCGAAACCTTCATGTGCAGAATTTTTGTAAAAAGTTTAGTTTTGCGTGCGCACGTGAAACTATTGCGCGCTGACGCGAAAGCTTCATGTGCAGAATTTTTGTAAAAAGTTTAGTTTCGTGTGCGCACGTGAAACTATTGCGCGCTGACGCGAAAGCTTCATGTGCAGAATTTTTGTAAAAAGTTTAGGTTCGTGTGCGCACGTGAAACTATTGCGCGCTGACGCGAAAGCTTCATGTGCAGAATTTTTGTAAAAAGTTTAGTTTCGTGTGCGCACGTGAAACTATTGCGCGCTGACGCGAAAGCTTCATGTGCAGAATTTTTGTAAAAAGTTTAGTTTCGCGTGCGCACATGAAACTATTGCGCGCTGACGCAAAACCTTCATGTGCAGAATTTTTGTAAAAAGTTTAGGTTCGTGTGCGCACGTGAAATTAAACTTTGTACAAAAATTCTGCACATAAAGGTTTCGCGTGAGCACATGAAAGTTTCACGTAAGCACCAAAACTTTTGCATGAGCACATGAAACTAAACTTTACATTTTTTTGCAATTCATTTTTTCAACACATTTTTTTCTCTGTACAAATTCACTTAAATTGTATATATGTATATATATATATTTATCTAGACTTGTTTTCTTAGGTCATTTTGCTCATCATATTTGTACTGAAAGCAAGACAAAAATAGTAAGAAAGTCTTTATTTGCAGTGCATATATTTTTGCCCTTTTGAAAAACGACAAAAACAATAAAAGAAACAATTTATTTTTCCTGCAATGCATGCTCATCCACTCCTAGACAGTAAATGTATGATAGACGAATTAAATAAGTTAGTGGGTTAAGAGAGTTTAATTCCCAAACGTCCACAAAAGTGTCCAAAGTCAAATAAAACCCCACAAAAACAAGCCGTTTTATATAGACCAGTGTTCACTTAATCTTTCATTTATGTGTACAGTATGTATGACAGACAAAACTAATGTTCCTTACTTTTAACCAGTTTGTTCCTGTAGTGCCATCAAGTGGACAAAGTCTGAAACGGCACCCAGTCAGGTTACACATCTACTGTCATACTGCATCATTATCACAAATAAAGTCTTCTTAAACGCATGGATGATTGTAGTCTAACAGCCTCGGTTAGAAATCTGCACAAAAAACACATTTACCTACAGAAACCCTAATATATCATCACAGCGCCTTAATAATTTAGCCCTCCGCCTCTTGCTACAAAATTGCATTTCTCCAGAGCATCAATTGAAGCTCCAATTCATGATTCATGAAGAAAAACAGAAGGCTGTGTATTTTCCATTAGCAGGGATTAAGCTAGATATGACTTCGGGTGAGGTATGGATTATGTGTCTGAAACAGTATAGATACAGGCCTGAAGTATCTACACCTTCATATGCATGTATGCACTTTTATACAGACAATAATGAACAAACTCTGCAGCACACATGAATTAATTAGCGTCGCCAAATGATTTTAATCTCTGCAAGTAATCTCGCTGTCAAATGAAGATGTGCAGCGAGCTGTAAGTGAAAAAGCAGGTGATGGAAATTTCCCATCATGCCCCATCATGTTCTCTCCACCAGTAAACTCAGCAGATTGCATTTACTGATAAGACCACCAAGCCCTTCAGGGCAATTTTTCACTTGATTTTATTTGTTTCTGACCCATGTAACCTTAATAAATAAGGTTAAAACACCATAAACTACTAGCCTACCTCAAAAATGTCAAATATCGTTTAAGACAAGTAAAAATTGAATCAAATAAGAATAAAATAAAATTATGAGCAATAGCACAAATAAATACAACAAACATTCAAATTAAATCATTTCCTGATTGATCTAACAGTATTTTTTCAGATTAAAAGCAAAAAAAATGCAGTCTTCACTAAATATAGATTCATTCTTATTATAAAAAGTGAATCAGTCAAGAAAAGTGACGGCACTTTAAAGTTTAGATGTGTGATTAAATAAAAAATTATTATAGCAATTTGAATTTATTTAAAAAATGATGCAATAAAGTATGAATTTTAAGACTAGTTCTGATCCATATGGAGCCCCTAAGGGGACATGGAGCAATAATTAAATAAAGTTTAGTTTCGCATGCGCACGTGAAACTACCGCGTTTAGTTTCGATTGCTCACATTAAACTTGTGCGCGAAAAAAACATTTGAAAATAAATCTGCACATGAATGTTTCGTGTGAGCACATGAAACTAAACTTTAGATTTTTTTACTCCAATTTCACCTTAGGGGCTCAGTAGAAATAAAGAGGTTTCTGTCACACTTTTAGTGGTTTTACCAACAACAGCCACTAGATGTCAACAATTTGCTGCATAATGTTGTCACAAATTAATAAATTACTGTCACTGCAAAAAGGTTTTTTTAAACTATATTTACTGTAAATTTGCTTTGCAACAATACAAAACTTGGAAAAGCAATACAGAAATAAACTTGAATTGAATGAACACACCTGCTTTAATGTGACTTTGATAGACGGTTGATAGATAGACACAAAAATTCAGACCCGACAGCTCTTTATTTTGCATCACAATCCTGGCAGAAAATAAAACCAATTGATCAAACACTGTCAAATGAAGGACAGCGTGCCTTGTTATACCTCCATCCACATGTGCAAGGTCACTTACATAGCGACGTGATTGTTTCCCACACACACCAGGTGTTAAAATCCCCCCTCTCCTTTAAATAGCTGTTCCCCGTCTGTTCCTTTCTCTGCAATCGCTATAATTAGAAATCGTTTGAACGACTCCAGCGTCTCTCTTTGTTAGAAATATGCGGCTTGATTTGCAACGCAGCAGAAGCTATATTGCCATTTACATCCTCATTACAAATGACCAGAAATCTATTAGGTCTCTGTCATCCCCGGTATCTCATTAAGATGGGCTCTAGCCATTCCTGGCGGCTGGGCCCGAGGAGCAAAAGAAAAAGATCAATCGTCTTTTGAAGAAGTTCTGTATTGAAGGTGAGAAAGTGCCAGCGATGGGAATCTACAGTATCTGCATTCAGAAATGTATTTGGGGATATCTGCTTTTTATGCCAAAGCAGCGGACAGCAAAATGTTTAATGCATTAGTGGATTAGGTGGTAGAAATATAACCTAAAAAGGGTCCTCCCTGCTAAAAAACAATAAATGGCTTCTATTACAAATATCAACCATCAATGGTCTCCCATTGAAACCATTACAATATTGATTAACATTAGGCCTTATACCAGAATGATGTAATGGTGTTCCCATCCCTCAAATAACATCTAGAGAGGTAGTTTCCATTACAATTCCCATTATAACCATTCGAATTCCTGTATTTTCAGAAACATTTACGAATCTTCAGTGGTTTGGAGCGAGGGCAAATGACGTGATCTTAACAAATGAAGTCATAACTAAAAAAACTGAGTTGTGTTTCTTCATATGCATATCTGTTTGCGACTATGAGAAGAAAGATGGGCCAAGTTGAGGAGTGATTTAAACTCAAACTTGTTATCTCAAATCAGACAAAACAAGCTGCTGCTGCTTCTTCGTTTGTGGGTTTAGTGGCCAAGCTGCTGCTTCTTTGCCGGTTTCATTTACTGTGGTTACATGCGTGGATACTGCCTACTAGCGGCTGCATGTGTAATTGCACGTTGACGCGGACGAAGACGCAGAAGTATTTATGAAAACCGACGCATAGCTACGCAGTAGGACTGACCCCCCAGTCACAGTAGCTACAAGAGACAGAGCGACAGGCTACCATTCATTTTCAATGGAAGTGGACGTTTGCCAGCGACAAGCGATGAGCTCGACGCTGTGCCAAGCAAGGTGGGGCCAAAATAGACAAGGCGGCTATTTTATGCAAATGCTGAGCGATGCGACAAAGTGACTGCCAATCGGAGTGAAGGGGCCGCTTGACGTAGGTCAGTGGCTCGAGTCGAAGAAAAAAATTCAACATGGCGCAAAATGCGTATTTCTGTATATATCTGATAAGTTTGGCATTTTATCGCATATATTTTGTTACTTTTATCGAGAAATAAATACTTTTAAATCCAAAAACAACGTTCTTGTAACTTAACAATACATCTGAAGTGACTTTTGATACCGCTTTTAGATACTAGCCAAGGAACGCCCACCAAGAGTGCATGTCGCTCGGTGTTGCTCACTTTTGCAGCTAATGTGACTGTAGGGCAGGGGTCTCCAACCTTTTTTCATTTGAGAGCTACTTTCTAAAAAATAAAACTGGTCGAGAGCTACTTGTGTCACGTTATACCTAAAACACCGGTCTATTAACTCACTGTGATTTGAACTCTTTCCTGCCAGCATTTTTTTTTTTTTAAAGTTGCCAGCCAGTGCAAGCATTTTTTTAGTATCTCTTGACATTTTATGTTTAAATATGAGATGATAACCCATTGAACCTGTGACGACAACTGTATTTTCGTTTTATCAAAAATGAATCCGAAAATGACGGCATCCATTTTAACCATAGTGCCTCGACTCAAGATGTGCGCGGATTGTCCGGTTGCCATGGCGCGAGCTTCACAGCATTGCGCGGATCGTCCGGTTGCCCCGGCGCGGGCTTCACAGTGTTGCGCCTATCGTCCGGTTGCCGCGGTGCGGGCTTCACAGCGTTGCGAAGATCGTCCGGTTGCCGCGGCGCGGGCTTCACCGCGTTGCGCGGATCGTCCGGCGTGGGTGCGCGGACTTATCTGTTTGTTTTTGAGTCATAAATGTTAAATTACTGATGTCATATGATACGCCGGTCTACACAGCTCAACGCGACGTCAAACACGTACCCAGTCTTTACTACCACAGGCACTTGTAACACTAACCAGACATCCAAATGCGCCATAACCACAGAAAATAAATAAATAAACCCGCGAGCGAGCTACCTGCAATTAAGACGCGAGCTACCAGTAGCTTGCGAGCTACGTGTTGGAGACCCCTGCTGTAGGGTGAAGGTACATTCACATTATAAGCGACTTTGTCGCTGTGTATCGCTCGTCTCTTTCAAATAAGGCGATTCTAAATCTGGTTGCCATAAACAAATGAGTAGCGTCCAATCCAGTAACTGACGAGAGGTGGATGACATGAACTCCACTGCTTCGTTCTCATTGGTAGTCACTCCCGAAAGTCGCTCATAATTTGCATAAAGTTAAACATTTCTCAACTTTGTCACACGACAGGACACACCCCATCCAGTTTTCCACCAAGCTTTAATTGAAATTAATAAGATCACATCGCTCTGCTACTGCTAGTCGCTGCTAGTCTGAATGCAGCTTTAAGCACAACTATAATGAGCCCTTAACTCTTTTGACTTTTAAGTTTCCAAAAGTTAAGAAACATTGTGTACCGTATATAAAGTGCAAAGATGCATGGGCATTAAGACGGCCAATAGCAATAATTGATCTTATCAAACCAAAGTGTTTAGTTGATATGTTCTGGTGTCCTGCACCTGCTCTGCACGCGACCTGTTTTGAAACGTTTGTTCAACTTCAACCTCGCCACGTAAATTTGTCTAATATCTGCCATAAGTGACCAAAAACAAACCCCTTCAACTATTGCAGTGCATTTAATCTAATTAACGATGTATATGATGTCATAGATGTATGCCTTTACATAAAACATTTTCATGTTTCTCTAACAATATAAACAACGCAAAAAAGTTTCCATCCACTGCGCATTAATATTTTATAAAGTGCGCATCGATTTTAGGTGGGATTCACCTTTGTCGTCATTGTCCACGAAGGATAAAAGGCAGTCTTACCTATAAATGTGTGAAAACTAATTATGATGTCTCTTGCAGACCGTAACGTATTTAAAGAAGCCCTCACAAACCTTTTTTTTTCTCAAACGGCGCGTGCGACTACATCATAGTGCAGTGCGCATTAATATTTAAAGCGTAACTAAACCCCTGGTCAGAACCAGACTCCACCCACTGGCAATATTTGAAAAATGCAAGAAAGTGGGCAGATCCCAACGAAGATGGAGGGGACGAACTAAGCCCCTATATACCAAGGCAGTGGTGAGATCATAACAAGGGCATGGTGAGCTTGAACTTGCTAGCGTCACATCGTACTGCAACATCCAATAAGAAAATTCAACTGCAGTAGCCACCGTTCAACCTGAAGAGGGCAGCACTCAGACATTTTTACACCATATATTGTAGCATTGAAACACCCAAATGTCAAAAAAGTTCCTCAAATCAATGAACCGCACTAATAAAGCCCCATTCTTACAGATCACTAACTAAAAAAAGTTGGTTTAGGGTATAGTTACTAAGGAGCCCCTAAGGGGACATTAAGAAAAATGAAATAAAGTTTAGTTTCGCGCACACGCAAAACAAAGCTTTAAAAAAAAATTCTGCACATTAAGTTTCACATGAGCACATGAAACTAAACTTTTGATTTTTTTTACTCCAATGTCACCTTAGAGGCTCTGTATGTTACTCTTCAATGAAGCGCGGAGCGGAATACACATTTGGCACCGGATTCGTTTAAAAACAACTAACCAGAGTGCAGAGAAGCAAAATACGGGACTATAGAATCGAGTGACTTATCTAAAATAAATAAATGTGAAAGTCGGCACACCTCTGACCCACCGGCAGACCTTCAACGTGATGCCCAGCTGATGCATGACCAACGACCACCGGCAGAACCCGCTTAACCTCCGCCTAATCTCCTTAATCGTTTCAATATAAATATATCTCCCAAGGGTTTTTCCCTCCTATGACTTTTTTTTACTTCCCCGGCTGAGCCTGGGGTTTTTTTTCTCCTAGGGGGTTTTTCAACCCGGGGAGGCAGCCCTCTTGGGCTTAACTTAGCACCATCTTCTTTACGTTACATTAGCAATACGCACGCTTATAATGTTGATTCATAGCCGCATCAAATTTAGCTGCTTGTGCTATCGTGTATTATGTTGTGCTATCTGTCGTTTATCTGTGCTTTTCACTTCTTCTATTAATGTAAAGCTGCTTTGAAACAATCACCAATTGTGAAAAGCGCTATATAAATAAAATTGAATTGAATTGAATTGAATTAAAATAGCTCCTTTTTTATGTTAGGACTCAAAATGATAGATAAGCAAAATATATTTGAAACATATTTAACGAAACAGAATTGGCTTTCACTAGCTTATCTCTAGCGAAATAACTTAAGCTTGCATGAGCTAATTGAATTTTTATGGCAGAGAATATTTCATTAAGTCAAGTGGCACAAAGATAAGAATAAAATAAAGATTACTTTCATTGTGCTCATTAAACTGAAATGCAAGCTCAGTGATGCTAGCATTTCATATTAAAACACACACACATTTGTTTTAAACACAAACCAAATACACTCATGCCACAAGTCACACTTATGTCTCTCTGGAAAAACTATTTATGGGCTTTATAGATATTTAATCTCAGTCACACTATTGTGTATGTGAAGAATTAAGATTGCTGTGCACCACACACTATAATGCGTTTGTGTTAGTGGATTGTGAGACGTTTAAAAGACTGAAGCAAGTAGATAACGAATTTGGACTGAGGCCATAAACAAAGACAAAATGAGTTTTAACAGCATCACTTTGGGAACTGCAGTGGTGCAATTTTTTAAAACTTTCTCAGGTCAAGCCTGGGGAATTTCCAGCAAAACTGCAATCCTCATCATTATATAACTGAACTAGAGAGACATTTATCAACATCAAATAATCTGATATAGAAAAACAATATTTCTGCTCACTTTACATCAAATGGATTTATCTGGAAAATATATTTGTTTTATAAAGCAATAAATTGAATCTTTCAAACACTGACCTGAGGGATCTTTTCCTATGGGCAACTTATATTGATTGAACCTGCAACCTTTAATTTCTCATTAACTCCTCTCACTAACACCTGGCTTATTGAATTGTGTGAGCTTGCCCTCTAGTGTCCGTTAAAGGGATAAAAATGACCACAAAAAACAAAACACAAACAACACAGCAAGCAATTTTGAGTTTAAAAGATGTCTAGCTGTCCAAACACAGCCCTAATGTCTAGGCTAAAATCTAAAAGCAAAATATGGACTTTCAGTGAAAATTTAATACACACCCTACTGAAAATTCCAGCTAAGACCAGCATAAGCTGGTTTTAGCTGGTCTCCCAGCTTGGTTTTAGCTGGTATTGCTGGTGTAGCAAGCTGGTCTAGCTGTGTTTTGGTCACTTATTAAGCTGGTCTAGCTGGACTAAGATGGTCAGGCTGGAAGACCAGCTGATTTACCAGCTTTGCCAGGCTGGGAGGACCAGCCTAAACCAGCTACTGCCACCTTAAACCAGCTAAAACCAGCTACCAGTTTTTACTGGTCTTAGCTGGATTTTCCAGTAGGGGCATCTAACCCTCGCCCAAATATTAATCAATAAATGAAAGCAAACAGCTCACAAGTTATTCATGGCTAAAACCACATGTAACCAAATTCAGGTTTATTTTGGATAGAAGTGGGTTACTCATAACCAGACTATATCAGGTCTATACTTAACCTAGATGGTGAAATGACGACTATCCCATATGGCAAAAAAATTATCTGGCAATTTTTTTTAATAGAAAGTAAAGCTTATTTAAATATATTTTTTTATTTTAAAATATATTTAGTTTTAACCTTCATATATTAACACATATTTCAAAATGTATTTCATACAATACAACCCAAGCAAAAATATATTTTCTTGGCCAAAATATAAAACTTTGTATAAAATGTATAAAGTATAAGTAAAAAATGTATACAATTATACACTCTAAAAATTTGCTGTAATTTTGCAGCTGGTTGCCAGTAACTTACTGTAGAAGATAAAGTCAAAAAATGTTTCATATTCATTTAACTTTGAACAAAATGTTGCCAGTAAATAACATAAATGTAAAATCTACAGTAAGTTACTGGCAGCTAGTCTCACAAATATACATTATAAATGTATTATATTTATGTTTAAAGGTTTGTAACATACAAAGTTTTTCTTTCAATGTGACGTGAATATAAATGGTTTAAAAATGTATTTTTTAAAAATATATTTCAAAATATACAAAAAATTGCTAAAAAATAAAAAAATTAAATAAGTAAATTTTTTATTTTAATTATTAAATGCATTTTTTTATTTTGTAGGCTACATATTTTTGGCCATTTTTAAAAAATATATATTTAAAATTATATTTGAAAATAATTTTTACTTGCTCTATTATATGATAAACTAAGATAAAATTTAGCAAAAAGACTTGGCTTCATGTAAACAGGTCTACTGTGAGTTTTAAGAAAATTATCTGGCAAAAAATATTATTTTATAGAAAGTAAAGCTTATTTAAATATATTTTTTAATTTTAAGATATATTTAGCTTTAACCTTCATATATTAACATATATTTCAATATGTATTTCATACAATACAACACAAGCAAAAATATATTTTCTTGGCCAAAATATAAAGTTTTGTATAAAATGTATAAAGTATAAGTAAAAAATGTATAAGTATGTATACAATTATAGATATATATTTGGCGGTTAAAATATATATATATTATAAATGTATTATATTTATGTTTAAAGGTTTGTAACATACAAAGTTTTTCTTTCAATGGGACGTGAATATAAATGGTTTAAAAATATAATAAAAAATATATATATATATATATATCAAAAGATACAAAAATTGCACAAAAAAAAAAATAAATACATTTTTAATTTTAATTATTACTTTTTTTATTTGTAGGCTACATATTTTTTGGCCATTTTTTATTTTGAAATATATTTAAAATTATATTTGAAAATAATTTTTACTTGCTCTATTATATGATAAACTAAGATAAAATTTTGCTAAAACACTAACATTAAGCTTTGTAAACAGGTCTACTGTAAGTTTTCAGCACTAGCTTAAGTACCACATAAGTACAATACTTTAAAACCTTAGTAAAATGCCAAATTATATACATGAAACAAAATCAATAAACAAAATCAAGCATAGCAATTAAAACTTTAATATGCCAGCACAGTTTTACCAAACAGTAGGTTAAAATATCAAACAATTATTAGTGTCTCTTCATACATTTCTATTTTAAATCCATACATATAAAATCACTATAAAATGTCGCTCTGTTGTGTCACTGTAAAAACTGTGGCTTTTCAAACATTCACATGCTTTAACGGCTTTGGCTACACCGCTTGGTACAAAAATCTCATCTAACCAATCACATAACTCGGTCTGCAGGGCCGTCGGGCCACTTGCGACCGGTTCAGACCCAGTGTGAGCTTAAAACATCTCTAACTTAAACTAAACCTTTGACCAGGACTGGCTTCAGACCTGATCCAGACTCGTTTAGGGTTTAAGAGACAACATTGTGTTATTCCATCATAAAAATAAGACCAGTTTTAGCAGTAGATAAAAAGATTAAATAAATGATCTGTTAACTTATGGTCCTGACAGTAACTTCACTAACAAGGTGGCTTTGATGTAAAATCGCATGTTAGCCCCGTTCACTTTTCTGTTCAATGCGATTCATCGATCACTTCTTTCAGTCACACGTTGACTAATCTCACAACCTAAAAACAACGTATTACAAAACAGGTTAGGCTGCGAATGTGAACTGAACTCATAATAAGTGTGCTTACATGCACCAGTTATGCTTAATAACCCAACAGTGTATTATTGGTCATAAATGCAAATATTGATTGAGAAATATTGATCAACACATTCAATGTAAGGGTGTAACCCAAACGATTTCCGAATCTCATGTAAACGCATTATTGTTTGCATTGTCAAAACTTTATCAGCATTGTATTGCACATGTAAACACACTCGGTGTCTCTTTGGATAAAGCGTATGCACATACGGAAGACAACTGGCGGAGGATTTTGCCAATATAAGAGGTCTTGTAAAAAACGTATCATCATAAAGGTCAGGCACGTGACATTGTCGGTGAGTCCCATCTCATTTATTGGAGTCTTTGCATAGTGAGGCAGGTCTTTTTTAAGGCACTGTGACATGGAAAGGGCTTCCGGGCACCATCTCTTCACCCCACTTGACTATCAGTATGTAGTCTCCTTTTTCCTTCACTGTGTATGTGACATTGTACATTCTGTTGCCCATGTGTTTGACATACACTTCCTCACATGGAGTTTTTGGCCCGTGCACTCCTACCATCAACATGTTTGTCCCTGCGAGGTGAAAATAAAGCCATAATGTATCTTATATATTGTAATATGGTATATGATAAAGTATATATTTATATATAATGTGTGTGTGTTATTGTCCCTGCTTTACTGCAGTCCACCGTGAAGGTGTTCTTCTGACCAATGAAAGCTTTGGAGAGTCCAGCCCCCCTCGAGACCACCTTACTGGCATCGGATGAGAACTTCGGCAGAGAGGAGAAAGATCCGGCAACTGAGGATGATTTTGTGACGGTCTCCACCAGCACTGATGAGGTCTCGTGTAGAGAGTGTCCGCCGGACAAACGTGCACCTGGAAAACGTAATATTCATTATTTATAGTTAATAAACATTTATATTTTACATTTAGGCATGTTGCAGACGCTTTTATCCTACACAGGCTAATTTCTGCATAACCTGAAATGCATTTCTCTCGGTAGATATCACTGCATCTGGTGTGTCCACTAGGGGCACTGGGGGCGCTTATTCTTTTTTCGCTGTTTTGATGCGGGTACATTCAAGGTTACAAAGCTGACAATACAAAACACTATTGTATATATTCTTCAGTTATATATATAAAACCAAGGGTTTTTTTCCTCCTAGAACTTTTTGTTCCTCCTAGGCTAAAAAAGTCTAAAAAAGGTTTTTCAACCCCGGGGAGTCAGCCGACATTGGCTTAACTTAGCACCCTTGTATACGAGACATTATTAATATGCTCGCTTGTAAAGTTTATTCAAAGCCGCTGTATTTTGCTACTTATATTGTCTGTCGATTTGCCCCTGCTTCTTTTAATATAAAGGTGCTTTGAAACAATTACCAATTGTGAAAAGCACTATATAAATAAAATTAAATTGAATTTTATTGAAATTAAACTAGAAGGACAGCATAACTGTAAGTTCACACCAGACGCGTAAGAGTGATTTACATGTTAAGTCAATGCCTAGATGTGAATAGACATCCTGCGGCGCGGTACATGCGAATGTCCCGGTGCAAATGGTGCTCTAGTAGTGACGTGATTACAGGAAGCAAGCAGAAGCTCCTCCCATGAAGCGAATTTCCGCATGAATGTCTCGAATGACTAGAATTTCACATGCAGCTTTCACAGGTGAATGAAGCAAACTCAAAATGTTCAAGCGTCTAACTACACGCAAATAGCGCATTTTTGCCGCCTCTACCACGTCTGGTGTGAACGCACAGTCAAAGATGAGCAGGTATTAATTTGTGTACATGTATGTTTTCGTAACTTTTAAAATGGACAGAAACTAATCACCTCTTGTGGTCATTCCATCAAAAGATGCAGCGACATGTACCAGACGAAATGTATTTCAGGTTATGCAGAAAGATCGATTCCTCACTTTAAGGATTATGAAATAACAGTGAATTAAAGTAAACCAGTAAGGTTCAGAAAGGAACGTCCAGCTCATATTTCATCCAGAAAAGAAGAGATGTATTTGCATAGTTTATTTCTTGAGGAAGTTTATGCTCAGTCATTGGTCTGTTTACATTAATCTCCATATTTTTCATAAGCTTATTTGTTTTCAATTCAACAATTGCATTATAATCCTGACTGATCATATAATCTCATAATCATGTTTTCCCATTTAAGCACAGCTGCTGTAAATCTCATCATGCTTGCCGAGCTATTTACTGTGATTTATTATGTTATTTAGCAAAAAAGTTTATAAATTTAGTGAAAATTGTATGTATAACCACACAACTAGGGCTGTTGGAATTACATATAACAACATAAACACAGAAGAAATGCTAAATGTTAATCTTTTGCTCAGGGGTGCAATGGTAATAAACATGGAAAAGTTTAAACCTTCAATTTTGGGTTAAATGCCATGATTGTTAAAAGGGGTCATATGATGCTATTTCATGTTTTCCTGTTTGGTGTTTGGAGTGTTAAACGCTGTTTGTGCATATAGACGATGTCACAACGATTAAAGTCTCAAACCCAAAGAGATATTCCTTTTAAAAGTGATGGATCATCCACACCTTCCTAAAATGCCCCATTCAGACATGCCCCTACATATCTCAACATATCAAGATTTGCATAACATTGCCCAAATATATATGCAAATAATTGTATTTTCGCTGTAGTATTATTGCCGCCACTTGCGTGTTGTGGAGACGCTGTGCTTTGGGAGCTGAAATTCCAAATATGTAACATTTACAACACGTTTGAGGTATTCAGCCAATTACAATGCACTGGATAGCCAGCCAATCAGCTTTGTAAACAACTATGCATTTCAGAAAAGTGGGTCATAGAAGAGCGACAATAATGCACGTTATGTAAAAACAATGTGTTTTAAACCGTGTGAACACATTGCATTACACAAAATACAAAAAATAGTTTTTTTTAGCAACATGTCTCCTATTTAGCGCAATGTAGTGCATGATCTCTCACCAGTGACTTTGGCTTTAAAGGGGCTGCCCACGATATGCTGTGGTCCTCCATACTTGATAGAGATGAGGTAGCTGCCGGGAGCCATGGGTGTGTAGGTGACCTTGTATCCTTCGGGACACTCCTGACAATCCATCTTTACCTTCGACGGACCGTCGATTGTGACAGACAAAGCCCCTGACCCAGCGTTACACGTGTTCACAATAAAGTCTGAAGGCACGCCTGTGTAAACAAGAAGTTTATGGATTTATCCTAAGACTTGTGGCTGACTACCTTAAAATCACGTACAGTACAACATATGAGTGATCACACACCTGTAGTTCCTCCCTCCAATCCAGGGCCAAAAGCTGTTACCATTCCTGGATCTCCAGCCTGGCCGGGTTCTCCAACGCGGATTTTGAAGGGGCTCCCCGGGATGTGACTTCCATTAAAACGGACATCGATGGAGTGGACGCCGTTCTCCCGTGGAATAAACCGTATTGCGTGTTTATCTGCGCAAACAGACATACAATATTCAAGTTCATGCTCCAAGATCAAATCATTTCCCATTCTTGGAAAAGCAAACAATAGCGGAACAAAGCTAAAGCTGGATCTTCATGAAGACATTATATACAAACTGTATGCTCACCATTGTCTAGTTCAGTGATGTAACACTCCTCCACTGCTCCAGAAGGTGTGTGCACCTTAGCGTCAATCGCTCCTCTCGCTCCATTCAGTTGCACGGCGAACGAAGCCTCCTGATTCACCTTGAGACCCATTTCCTGAAGACAGAAATTATTTGAGTTAGTAACCATTAACTAAGCAGCTCTGATTCTTAACATGACCAAACTTCTGATAAATACCCAAAGATGAGGTGCTCATGATATAAAGTTTTGGTCATTGTATACTAATTATTTACGGGTTATTATATCTACAGCCATGGATAAAATTAAGAGAACAGTCCAGTTTTGCATTTAATCATCATTTCTAGATGTATTTCGGTCCAGTGCTTTTTAAATTCCAACAATAGCAAACCTCAGGATTGACATAAAGCCATCCAACAGCAAGGTTAAAGTCTAAGAGCATGACAAGACCCATGAACGATGTGTATATATGCCATCAAGAGCATGCCAAACCTCTAGGTGGCGGTGTGATGAGAATCTCAAGCCCACGTAAGCCAATCAGAATCCCGGAAACAGCAACAAATCACTTCCTGTTCCTCTTTTGAACAAGGTCACGCATACTGTGATGTTGGCTGCCTAAACATCCATTTGTCTCAGTTAACATTCAACCGTGTAACCAAAGTTTTTCCAAATCTCCACTCTGGGCAGAGTTTTTAGAAAGAATCGGATTCAGAGGCGAGTTCTCCGTTTGCATGTAAACGAAGGGCGGAAACAAAGGGACCGTCTTCGTTTTTCAAAATAAGCATGTATTTGTAAACAGGGCCTTATTGAATTTATACATCAATGGAACGTTTATTCATTCAGCTTTCAGATGATGTATAACTCTCAATTTTAAAAAAATTGACCCTTATGACTAGTTTTGTGGACCTTCCTAGTGATCGAACCCATGATGCATTGCATTTACCAATTGAGCCACAGGAACACAATTATACTTGATAACCATGTCATATATCTATTATTTTAAGATTCAGGATTGTTGTCACACACAGGTTTTATAAGTATACAACTTGAAATCTGTCCAACTCTGTCATTGCTTCTAGCATTTGTCATTGCTAGAAGGTCTGGAAATCAATGGCCTGGATAATACACAGTGTTTTTGAAAGTCAAGGTAGAATGGCTTGTTGAAATATTTGTCTTCCCAAAAACAGATTATCAGTTAAAAGACAACACTCAAGATCACAAAGGCCACCATAAAAATACCCAAAGCTTATTCTTCTCACTGCGTGTACACCTGTCTCGTCTGATGATAAGTTGTGTTTTCTGCTCTCCATCAAGAGCCCTTACAAGCTTTCAGTGTTTGGTGATAAAGGATCTGCCTTCTATACTCAAGGAGTCCCTAAACCTGCATCTGAGAAATTGTGTTTCATGGGAAATCACTCACTTGCAGGCTGGTGACGGTAAGCAGGCGGGCATCGTCTGACAGCGATGCAACAGGAACAATGAAGGGGCTGTCCGGGATGTGCTCGTCGTTAAATTTGATCGACACCTCGTAGTCGCCTGGTATTAAATGCATGAATGAGGGTTAAATAAATCTGTAACATTGTAAACTAGGCTGAAGAGTATACAAGTCTTACCAGGTTCCTGTACGACATAGGCCACCCCGCACGATCCGTCCTTTCTGTCCTCAAAGGAAATTTCGGCTTTGCTGGGCCCTTCGACAGCTATGGACAAACCACCAGCGCCAGCCTCACGGGTCCAGATGCTGAATTCGGCTAAACAACACAAATACACAAAGAAGTCGATCAAAACGCGTGGTCAACACAGCTCCGACTATAAGTGGTGACCCGACCTTGCCAAAGTAGTGGAGCAGATTTAAACGGGTATCATTATTTACTCATCTTAACCTTTACATACTACAATTTAAATGTTCTTACCAGGAACTCCTGCCACTCCCCTGTCCAATCCAGTACCACCGGCTCGAACCTTATGGGCACCTCCCTCTCCCAGAGGTCCCACGGTGAACTGGAAGGGGCTGCCGGGGACATGCTGGCCCCTGTATTTGACATTGACGGTGTGAGCGCCCATTTCTTGAGGTACGAAGCGCACACTGTAGGCGCTGTCTTCTCCTTCTATGATCTCAGCATCCTCCGTCTTTCCACTTGGGCTCGTCACCTGTGCCGTCATTTCCTGAGTACCTGACTCACCTGAGAGAGCGAGAGAGGTGATAAGAAAGAGAGTCAAATGAGAAAGTAAGAAAGACAGAAGAGTGAAAGAAAGAGAGAGACTGGGAGTCATATAAGACATTTCTTATAAAAGTCCAGGCCCGTCTACAACTATAAAAAATCTGTTTTTTGGCTGGATTGACCGTACAGCTCAGATTTTCCATCCCATTTCTTTCTCCGTCGTAAATGTCCGTAATGGAGAGGTTGCACTCACTCGCAATGAAAACCCTGTAAACTTACATCATCCCACACAATTCACTAAACACATATTGCAACCACACACACACCATCTGATTGTCGGGCCTGGGCGGCGCTGAAAGGACTCAGGTTTTCTCTGCTCAGGAATCCACCGAAAACATCTCTGAAGGGGTCACCCCCAACCTGGGTGCTCTCCTCCACCCGCACCTCGCGTTTGGTTTCTCCCGCACGGGTCTTGCTGATCTCGGTGCGCTCTGTGCGGGTGTAGGTGTGGCTGCTGCGGGTGAAGGTTCGAGTGTGCCGTTCCTGGGCTGATACCATCTGAAACCAGTTCCCTACAGACGAGGAACCCCAAAGAAAGAGGAAAAAAGGAAAGGAGACGAGAAAGAAGAAAGTGTAAATAAGAAATGTATGCATGACAGCAGAATGGAATTGTTTTCAATTGCAACGTGTTTCTTTCTTGATCAAGAGACAGAAAGTGACATATGGCAGTGGGAATCTGTAAAAGTCAGGTGAAAGGAAAGATACTGTACAGAGAGAGACAATGGCTTGAGACTCCCTCCTCACCTGGGATCTTAAGGTTAAGGTCACAAGTGCTGCCCACTGTGGCGATGGAGGGCGCCTGTCTCCTTCTGGTGATGCTCTCCTTCATTCGTCCCTCACCCAGAACCTTCACCGTAAATGGACTTCCTGTGGAAATCCATAAAAGTTAGTTTTAAAAAAGCTGCCCAATTCAGAAAGACTTCACGAGTCTTGAATATCAAGGGCTGTGGTGTACCTGGCACGTGTTGGTCTGCAAATTTGATGTTGATGATGTAGGTTCCTGGTTCGGTTGGGCAGTAAGTCACTTTGCACGTTCCATCGTCCACATCTGAACAGTTTATGTCAACTTTGCTGGGACCTTCGATGGACAAACCCAGACCTCCATATCCTATGGACCAAAACCAAGGGTATTAGACTTAAACCAAGCCAGTGGGATCCATTTTCTCATTCTATGCAAAACACAACTATGGATGCAAAATTTTATTCACCTGCACTTCTGGTGTCCACAGTAAACTCGGCCACTTCAAAAGTGTGTCCTTCAATCAGACCTTTCCCAAACACCTTCACCTTACTGGCGTCTCCGATTTCCGACTGACCCACCATGATCTTGAAAGGGCTGTTGGTGACGTGTTTTCCATTCTTCTTCACGCTGACCACGTGCTCACCCACTTCTTTAGGAGTGAAGGATATTCCTGAGAGCAAACAGAAACTTGATTGAATTACTTTGTTCGTTCTCCCTGTGTCAGCGTGGGTTTACTCAGGTTTCCTCCCACAGGCCAAAAACATGCAAGTTAGGACAATTGGAGATGCCAAATTGTCCCTTCCAACCTCTGTATGGTTCAACTTGTCTGAATAAAACTTGCGTATGGATGAACTGGTTCTTGCCATGAATATAGCCGTAGATGCAGGAATGGCGTAAAGCAATAAAGGAAGAAGAAGAAGAAGAATTTCTTTGTTCAGGCTTCTTTATGGTATCGCTATCATATCTAACACAAAAGAAAGGTATTGACTGCATTGTACATCAAAAGCCTTTTGTGAGCAAAAAGTTGATTCCCTTTGAAATTGCAGGAAGGAGCTTTTAGTCTCCAGCTATCTGAAGGGAGGTGAGCATTACTACATCAAAGAGTCTCAATGTTTGATTGCTCAGATGAGTCTGATGCTTTCTTGTTTTGAAAAACATTTAAACACAAACATTTTTATGTTTGAATTAGCTGTCTGCAGACAAAAAGTTTTGTTGTATCATTGGATTTTATCTGTATGTGTTTGATCTGGGATCCAAACCAGTGTTGGGGGTAACGGATTACAAGTAAGTGCATTACGTAATATTATTACTTTCTGAAGTAACGAGTAAAGTAACTGGTGCTGGTGGACCTCATGTCACTCACCGATGTGACGGTTTGGGAGTCTCTTCAGCAGACAGGGCTCTTCATTGCCAGACGGGGCTCTGATGCTCGCGCTCAGAGAGCTCAGGTCCGTCTCCGTGATCTTCAAAGAAACATCTGTCGCTGTGCCAACGTTCAGCTGAGATGTCCTCATGGAATCATCACCTTTCATAAGAGCAAAAAAGAGATATTTTAGTTTTTTATTTATATTTTTTATTAGGCTTTATTTTTTATATTACACTGTGCCAAAATGACATACTGTGACAGTACGTACTAAATTAGATAAAGTACCTGCTTCTTTATTGTTAAAACAGTCAGGTCTATATAGTATGTGTGTTTTCATATACATTGTTTAAAAATACAATGAAATGACAAAAAATAAATTTCTTGGTACGTAAATCACTTAAAGAGTTCATAGATTTCTGTTATATTAAATTTTTGAATTTGGTCATCTGGGTACGTTTTTTTGAATACTATGATTCGGACCAGACGCATTCGAAAGTAGGCGATTTCGAATGTGTTTGTCAGAAATATTAGTTTTCATGTGAATTTAAATTTTTTTTGTAATTTTGCTATAACCATTTGTCCTTTTAGTTTTTTATTTATTGTCAGTTTAGTTTATTTTTAACTAATATTGCCATTTAAGTAAAATTTATTTTAGTTTAGCTTTTGTTTCAGTTTAAAGGCATCATTGTGCTAAGGCAACATTTTAAATTTTTGTTTAAGTTTTTCCAATATATTTGGGCAATATTTGAAATCTAAAACAGATATGTTTTAGTTTAAAGTTAAAGGGGACATTTCACAAGACTTTTAAGATGTAAAATAAATCTTTGGTGTCCCCAGAGTACGTATGTGAAGTTTTATGTTAAAATGCCACTTTGTAGGTGTGAGCAAAAATTTGATATTTTGGGTGTGTCCTTTAAATTGCAAATGAGTTGATCTCTGCACTAAATGCAGGGCTGTGGTTGGATAGTGCAGATTAAGAGGCGGAGTTATTATAATAAGATCCCTTTCTGACATCACAAGAGGAGACAAATTTCATTGACCTATTTTTTTCCCATGTTTGCAGAGAATGGTTTCCCAAAACTAAGTTACCGGGTTGATCTTTTCACTTTTTTTAGGTTGATAGAAGCACTGGGGACCCAATTATAGCATCATATTTTCATGATATGTCCCCTTTAAAGGGATTGTTCACCCAAAAATGAAAATTCAAAAGCCATCATTTTCTCCTACTTATGTTTTTATTTATTTTTTTCTAAGGGACACAAAATAAGATATTTTGAAAAATGATGGTAAGCACATGGTTGATTGTAACCATTGACTCCCATAGTTTAGGAAAAAAATTAAGTATTGCGATAAATAATGATGAAGATATGATAAATGATGGTAGGCACACAGTTGATGTTACCCATTGAATTAATTTCCTACTATGAAAGTTAATAGTTACAATCAGCTGTGTGCTTGACATACATTATTAAAATATTTTCAGTAGTGTTCATCAGAAAAAAGAAATTAAACAGAAATAAAAACAGTAAAAAAGAACAGTTAGACAACTGAGAATGAGATCTTTCTAAAGACTGCATTTGAACCCCGTGAAGACTGTTGCTTAATATTAAACATAATAATAGTAATACAGTATAATTGTATTCACTTGAACTCATAATATTAACTCAAGTTTTAAAAATAAAGCGGGTGCAACCCCAGTAGTGTTGCTGAGAGCAGCGTCACACAGAGCTGAATGAGAGCGAGAGTGAAGAAGAGGGGAAACGGGTACATCCTGTTACTAAAAATTATCTCGATCTGCCTCCAATTTTAGAAGCGTTGCACGGCTGCGGTTCTGTGGTGAACTACTCCAGGTGTAACGACGCACACACTTAACACACATTCACATTTATAGACATTCATAAACTCACCCATACCAAATAAAGAGATACTGAGACCTTTAGAGAGACATAACTTTGCCCCCTTCGCTCTTGTACATCCTCTCTCTCTCTCTCTCGCTCTCGCTCTCGCTCTCGCTCTCTCTCTCTCTCTCTCTCTCTCTCTCTCTCTCTCTCTCGCTCTCTCACACACACACACATCACCCGTGATCTTAGCAGTGAAGGGGCTTCCAGCAATGTGCTTATCATCAAATTTGACAATTATGTTGTAGTCTCCCGGGGCCGTCGGCATGTAGGACACAGTGCAGGTGCCATCTTTATTATCCTTACAGCTGATCTCTGCTTTAGATGGACCCTCAACTGCCAAAGACAGACCACCTGAGGAGAAGAAGAGAGGAGGAGAGAAGATGAAGAGAAGATACAGTTACTGTAGATGGTCTCTCACTTATGTGAGTGACTTTTGGCAATCTGGATCAGAATTCATGATTGTCAAAAGTCTAGCAAGCATGAGACTACACTCTTAAAAATTAAGGGTCTTAAATTTTTGGAAAAAAAAAAGGTGTTCAGACTTGTTTTTTAAGTACTACTGATCAATAGGTTATTTGGGGAACAAAACATGGTTCTCTTATGGCATTGCTTTTATTGTAAACAGTGTTCAGCAATGTGACCGTGACGCAGCCGGGACTCTCGTTTGTTTTACCTTCTCCAGCATCTTTAGTTACGATTGTAAAGATGGCGGGTTTGTTGACCATGCCGTGACTCAGACCAGGGCCGTATGCATTCACGTGCCCACTGTTAATAGCATCCACATAGAACTGCAATGGACTTCCTAAAGGGAGATATTAAAAAAGATGTCTAATAAAACGGTAAACACAATTTATTAATTATACTTTAAAACTTTCTTAAAGGAACACTCCACTTTTTTGGAAAATTGGCTCATTTTCCAGCTCCCCTAGAGTTAAATATTTGATTTTTACAGTTTTTGAATCCATTCAGCTGATCTCCGGGTCTGACGCTAGCACTTTTAGCATAGCTTAGCACAATTCATTGAATCTAATTAGACCATTAGCATCACGCTCCAAAATGACCAAAACGTTAAGCAGGTGCAATAATATTACGCAGCGTCGAAAATAGTCCCCTTGGTAACTTTCAATAGCAGGGGAGTATTTTCAGGAATTGCACCTCCTGCAGCCATGTTACAGCAGCAAAGTCCTTGATTATTACACCAGAATAAGAGTATAGTTCCTAGACATATCGGCCTAGAAAATCACAACTTTTAATTTTTCATGGGTCTTAGTACACAATGTCACTACAGAATAGTCAATTTTAAATAGGAAAAATATCAAAACTCTTTGGTTATTTTTAGCGCAATGCTAATGGTCTAATCAGATTCAATGGATTATGCTAAGCTATGCTAAAAGTCGTACCGCCAAACCCGGACATCAGCTGAATGGATTCCAAGATAGTAGATATCGAATGTTTAAGTCTGGGGGAGCTGGAAAATAAGCATATATAAAAAAAATTGAGTGTCCCTTTAAAACTAATCATTCATTTTTTTCAGAAATGTCAAATCAGCTTATTGAAGTGTTTTAATACCTGGTATATGATTTCCCTCATATTTGATGTCCATCTCATGGAGGCCTTTCTCAGTAGGGGCGTATTTGACTGTGACTGTCCCATCCTTGTTATCAGTGATGTTGGGACGAGCGGTTTTACCAGAGGGCATACGCACCTCACCTGAAACAATAAAAAGTGTTGTAATTTCTTACTATGATATATCTAGATATGGCTTCTTTAAAGGGATAGTTCACAAAAAAATTAAATTATGTCACCATTTACTCCCCCAATTCAACTTTAAGTTCCAAAAAACTATTTTGAAAAATGTAAATATCAGATCTGGGGCACCATTCACTTCCATAGTATTATTTTTTTTCTATTATGGATGTCAATGGTGCCCCAGATCTGCTTGGTTACAAACATTCTTAAAAATATCTTATTCTATATAATTATCTTATTATAATATTAATCTCTTAAAGTGCGAAAAAACTTGAGGGTAAGTAAATGATGACAGAATTTTCATTTTTCAATAAACTTTAAAGGCGGGGTGCATGATCTCTGAAAGCCAATGTTGACATTCGAAATAACCTAAACAAACACGCTCCTACCCCAATAGAATCTGGACCTTTTTTTATGACCCGCCTCACACATACCAACCCAGGCAACGATGTTGGTTAGTAGACACGCCCCTTACTGCTAATTGGCTACAAATGTGTTTTGGTATTCGGCCGACTCCCTTTTCCAAAGTGTTTTTTAAAAAATCATGCACCCCTCCTTTAATGCACGTTTCATTAGTGTTAATACCTGTAATCTCCCCCTTTTGCACTGTAAATGGAATGACCAGATTAAAGGGGCGGAGCATCGGGTCCATGACATCCGTTGCAGTGACCGGCTCCTCTGTAGCCTGGAGGACAAAGAGATTTACAGTAAGCAACACTGTATTGTTTACTTAGAACAGTGGGCGGATTGACTATAAGTACATGCGAAGGTTAGTGAATGTGACTTTGCATTGACAAACAAAACATACAAATAAAACAGGAACGATTGAGAGAAGCATGAAAAATGGACCATTTTTGTTAACACTGCGAATCTACGATCAGCCAGCAAGCTGTTTTAAAAACTTGTGAAAAGACGTCAGCAGCCAAGCTCATGACAAATGAATGAAAGATGGATGAAATGAAAGTGTGATGATGAAGGCCAATGAGCAAATGTTATTTAATGTGTACCCAATGAGGGCTGTAACCCTGGTAGGGGGCGTAGGGCTGCTGTAACTGTAGTTTATCACACGGTTCCTCGATTATAGGGACGGTGTCAGATGCCTGGAGAGGGAGGTGGTCACATGGTTAGGGATTCACACTACACACATTTCAATTCAATCCGACTCTCAGAACTGGAATTGAATCGCTTAGTTGACAGATTAGTTCACACAAAAATGAAACATTTGGTGAAAAGGTTCCTTACAATAAAACAACTGCTTGACTTTAAAGGAAATGAAGGTGAGTAATCAATGATAGAATTTATCATTTTGAAGGAACTTTTTTTCAAATAGAAATATACAAATTAATTGTAATAACAAAGCATGCACTGGTAGCCTGCTTTTTTGAGTCATGAACTATGATCACTTGTTATAAAATATATAGTAGTAACATACAAAACACCAGGGCTGCATAACGATTAACCGCAACTAATCGCTTGCAGAATAAACATTTTTGTTTACATAATATATGTCTGTGTAATGTGTATAATAATTATGTATATACACACACATGCATGTATATATTTAAGACTTATTTACATGTGTCCATTACATTAATATTAATAATAGTACATTAATATTATTGCTGGGCAAAGATTAATCACGATTAATCGCATACAAAATAAAAGTTATTTTTTTTGCATAATATATGTGTGTGTACTGTGTGTAATTATTATGTATATTTAACCCCCCCCCCACACACACACACACATATATACATTTCAGAAATTGTTATTTATATATATATATAAATTTTTTATTTATATATATAATATAGAATATATAAAATATGAATAAATATATATACACACACACTTGTAAATGTTTCTTAAATACATACATGAAGGTGTGTGTGTGTGTGTGTGTGTGTGTGTATTTATATATAGATAATAATTACACACAGCACACACTTATATATTATATTAATATATTATTTTATATATTAAAATCAGTTATTTTATATGCAATTAATCGCGATTAATCTGGGCCCAGCACTAATTTATATATAATTTTAATATAATATTATTTTTTTTCTTCTTAAAATTATGCATTTATGTGTGTGTATTTATACTGTATATACATAATTATTATAGACAGTACACACACATATATGATCCAAACAAAAACTTATTCTGCAAACGATTAATTGCGATTAATCGTTATGCACCCTTACAAAACACATATTTTGTATTTCTCCCCATAATGCATAAGAAGAAACAGCGCTCACCACCACATGAAAGGGACTATTGGGAATGTGCTCTCCTCCGAAGCGGATGGTGATGACATATTTCCCGGGTTCCGGAGCGGTATAGTAGATATCAAAGGTGCCATCTGAGTTCTCCACTACGTCCACGTCTAGCTCCGCCCCATCTGGCGTTGACACCTTGCATGTGACATTTCCCTTCCCAGCGGCCTTTGCATCCACAGTGATAACCGTCTCCTCTCCGATCTGAATAGTGGGTCCAAGTCCTGAACCTAATAATGGTACAGTAGCAAATCCATTCAAAGTAAAGCCAAAATACGCATCTTATTATCAGATTTTGCATCATTATAGGATCATTTCAAACAAAATGAACCACTTTTTGTCATCCGTTTCGACATAAAGTGGTCTAACATACATGCATTAATCATTACATTTATATAAAGGTCAGTAATGCTTTAAAAAAACGTACCTAGTCCGTGACCTCCAATAGATACTAAAAAATCAAATAAAAAGAAGTGTTACAATTTATGATCGTAGCATTTACACTGACAGGTGTGTGTACAGTATATCTATTTGATATAGATCAGATACTGAAATTAGATATATCCATGTTATAAGTGATTAAAATCTAAGTACAAAGACATCTGTAACTCACCTGTCACCAGACATTTGCTAGCGTCTCCAGTAGGCAGTGCGTGGATACGGTAGGGCGAGTACGGGATCTCATCTCCACCGTATTTGATGGTAATAGTGTAGCGTCCCGTCATGTCTGGTACGTAGGATACGGTGTACGTCCCATCTCTGTTATCCCGAATATTGGCCTTCTTTGGTTTGCCTTCTGGGTCCTATAAAAATAACGAATTGTTAAAGTGTGTTTATGCATAAATGTGCGTCTGTGTGCCACCACAACATGTTGGTCGATTCTGTGAACCTGCATTGCAGTACCACAAACGTTAAATGCGTAATGCATGAAAAGAAACAACTGTTAGTCATGTAGTGAAAAACCACATGGATTAGCCTAAATCTAATGACAGAGACCAGTGGATTACGGGTGAAAAGACCCCTCAAAGGTAACAAGTAGGAGAAACTTTCACTCTCACATCCAATGATAAAGATGCTTCTGAATGTGCATATTCAGAACAACAAATGAGTAAAGTTTCTCTCTTTCTTTGAAGAACGGAAATGCAAGGTCACCACTATTGGAAAATTACAATTCACAAGGTACATCTGGTGCTTTTGCAATACACCTGAATAGAAAAGAAAAACAAAAGGACAGATAGATAGAAAAGGCCATTTACAGTATGCTGAGGCAATGAATAACTACGAAATAATGACTGAGGGATGAGGGGAATGATTAAAAAACAACTAAAGAATAACTAGGAAAACTAAAAGAGAAGCAAAAGGAACTACAGTAGTGTACAGTAGTCTCAGACCTTTACTGTAGTTTAAACTGAGCAAGAGCCGCCCACTTAGACAGGAAGATACATCTCACAGTGGAAGTGACCTCTCACAGTTTGTTTTGTTTCACCTGTTAATTAGGGGCGGGGTTATAGACCCTCTGGCAACTGAAGTCCCCCCTTGCAGTTGAAAGAACCAATCATCAATCGCTAATTCTTTGGGGGAGGGGCTCTATACAGAGTCGCGTGAGGCGCTTGTCAACCTGCAGTAGCTAAAACAACCTCAAGAAAGATTTTTTGCGTAATTTAAGCTTAAAGGGGGTCGCACACCGGACGCGCAGCTAAGCGCCGCGCCGTTCTGAAAAAAATCGAACACATTGTTTTCTATGAGTATACGCACACCGCCCAGCTACGACTCAGGAAGTTGCTCAAATCCCTGTCATGCCACAGAGCGCCACTTACATAGTTTAACATTAAATAACATCATATTTGTCCAAAATCATTAACGATTAACATTGGCTGCTAACATATATTTAGCATTTTGAAGTAGACGCTATCTGACGAAGCTCGCGCTATTTAATGTGCACTTCCGGTTTACGAAGTTTTCCTAGACGCGACGCAGCCCGGCGCTTAAGGCGCAAACGTTATGGTACAGTTAATGATCAGAAATATGTTTTTTAACTCTTTGTCAGCCATTCACGAGTTGTCTCGTCAATAAAGAGAAAACATTTGCATGAAAAAAAAACGTGTTACTGATGAGTTTTTATGGTAATGTATAATACCGCGATTATTCACTCTTACCCAATTTATTAAAAAAAAAAACTGAAGCAAATTTTTTCAAATTAATTTTACACTCCGTGTATGTTTTGATAATCGTTCTGAATCTGATCTCGAACAAAATTCCTTCACAAAAATGCAAGTTAGGAAGAAAATATTTTCCCTTTTTTTTAAAGGAATTTTTAATTTTGTAAAAATTACAAACAATGCTGGCGGACAACTTAAAAAAAAAAGGGGGGGGGTGGGTGGCGGGGAGTTTTAATTGTGATTTTAGCACAAGACCTTAGAGATATTTGTCTTTTCCAATTCAAGTAGGATGTTAGTCTTGCATGACTGCAATAACGGCAAACATGGCCGTCAGGTGACATGACTTCCCTAAAGGGACTTTGATATAGACAGCTTCATCAGATGCACTTGTAGCCTAATGTCGGGGTTGCACTTCTGGACGTAACTTAACTTCCGGTCTGTGTTTGTTCCATGGTCTGACTAGTTGCTAAATTGAAGTTTCATGCATCAATGCTATGTGTAGGGAGTTTGTTAACATTATATAGTACACATTTTACACAGTAACGTTAGCTCAGTGCAGTTGTTGATATGGCTTTAGCTATGATTTGAACTAAGGTAATCTACTTGTTGTTTATTTAGCTTTTTATCAGAAATAAACTACTCTAAAAAGACTCTGTTGTTATTGATTCTTTGCGAAGGTTAACCGGAAGTTACGTTTGTTCTACAAAAGCCAGTTGTTTATGCCGTTACTGCTGAAACCATCTATAGTACATCGGAAAAATACAGTAATGTAAAAACTATACAAACTATACAAAACATAATAATATATCCAACTCTTATGGGGGAATGTAACTATTTTACAAGGTGAGAATTTCGTATAAATTTGTAAGATATAAATCATACCAAAAAATAATAATTGTTTTAAAAAAAGCAAGAACGAAGCGGCCAAAGCAGAATATAAATGCAGATCACACTAAACCCTACTAAAAATATAACTCATACAAATTAGCCACCTTGTAAAGTTTGTTACAAATAGTTAAGTAATTTTACAATAGTTACGAAATGGTGTGAAATTATGTTTAAATTTGTGATAAATGCACTACAATAAAAAGCCTGTCTACACTTACTTGAGTCAGCCAATCAAATTAATGCTCACTACATCAAAAAAGTTTTGTGCGCAATACGCTTTGTACGGTTGCCGAACAAACTATTGGCTGTTTTTTGTGCGTGGTGTCTAAACCCGAGACAGTGTACAGTAGGAAGGGGTCAGACTGTTGGGAGGGAGGGAGGATAGATGGGAGCGACATCAGACACTGAGTTATTATAACAACAAAGGGACGGCAAACGTAGGGGCCGTCTTACACATCCTTTCCTAAGAGTATGGAAGGGGATGGTGCCCTTTACAATGTGGTTCTCCCACACCCTCCTACCCCAGTCCTCCACATACACAGAGGCCTCTCGCCTGCACCCATCCGGATCCTACAGCAACAGCAGAGGAGGGGTCAGAGGTCAGGGGAAGGGGGGGACATTGGCCGTTAAGTATATTTGAACATCAAGTGTCATCTGAAAGGAAGACTCATGAAAGTGTGGTAATGTCACCCACCAGTATCTGTACGGTAAGAAGCCCCTCCCCTGCGTCGCGGGCATCGATGGTAAACTCCACGGGCAGGCTGGCAGGCACGCCGGATGCATTCAGACCGGGACCGCTGGCACGGACTTTACTGGCATCATGAGCGGGCAGCACCTTGATCTTAAATGGACTGACGAAAAAGGAAACACAAGTAAAGATTATCTTTAAATCTAAAAATGTAACAAATTGCTTCACATATTTATCTTAAAGGGATATTTAAGTTCTGACATCATTATTTACCCAAATTTCTAAACACAAATGAAGATAATAGTGGAATATGTATTGCCCTAACGGTACATTCCCACGGGACGAAAGCGTTAACACTTGACGTAGGCTTGTCTGAAACGTGGCCAACAGCCAATCACAGTGGCCGCAACACATGCTCCAATCTTCCATAAACGTAATTGGCTGGCTCTGCCTAGGTAATTTGCATAAGGCGATCTGATTGGCTGACGCACCCATTGCCCCTTGCAAAGTTGAGTAATGTTCAACTTCTGCCGTGAGCAACGGCACTGACGCGGCACTGACGGATCCACAATTCAATTCGGCAACGCATGATGTCACCCATTAAAAGTGAATGGGAAGCGTCAACTTGTGAATGCACCGTAAAAATTGGCAGGGAAGAGTTTTCCTTTAATTGACAACATCAATGATGTATCAAAATATCTCCCTTAGATAACCCATCAATGGCGGGGGAAAGAGTTAACCCTTATATTATGTTCCGGGTCAGTTTGACCCATTTTGATTGGATAAACCAGTTAACCTGTGATTTCATTCTTAAAATTGTGTAACTTTTTCTCATTTATGGCCGTGAACATGCATGCAAAGTTTGGACATGCTGATATGTTTTGAAGTGTACCAAAAAAAATTAGTAACGATTTTGAGGTTTGCGGGTCAATTTGACCCGCATTTTATTTTGTTCCAAAGCAACTGTATAAACCTCAATGAAATATATATATTTTAGTGTTTGTTGCTATATTGGGGTTTTACTATCCTGAAATGGGGGTAAAATGCTTTTCCTCACTATTTTCAGTACTGAAAAAAACTTCCTCAGACACAGAGTAAAATGTATAGCTTAAATGCACTATAAGTCGCTTTGAATATAAGCAGCTGCCAAATGCATAAATGTCCAAAAAATACCCTTAAATGTAAAATAAGACTTTTGTTTGCTTGCCCCATTACAAAATGACTATAGAAATAATAAGTGAGGCCCTTTTTGTGCTTTGAGTCCGTGAGCTTCGCTCTTACCTGCGTGGCACTTCTTGCTCTGCATACTTGACACACACACTGTAGGGTCCATCTTTCGCAGGGGTGTAGATCACAGTGTGCGTGCCGTCACCGTTGTCTGTAATATTTACCGGTTCTGTCATTCCTGGTTACACAGAATAACAAAGCTGAGGTTTGCATGTCATC
The DNA here is from genome assembly GCF_027580225.2 of Misgurnus anguillicaudatus. NCBI lineage: Eukaryota > Metazoa > Chordata > Actinopteri > Cypriniformes > Cobitidae > Misgurnus > Misgurnus anguillicaudatus. The sequence goes on from NC_073337.2 coordinate 29,554,023, forward strand.
TGTGAAATCCAACTTTAATGCGCATACTCTCATAGATTAGATTATGAGACTTTTCTGGATGTCTTTTCTAACCTGTGGGTCCATACAGCAGAACCTCCAGTGGGGCGAGTCCAGCTTTGCTGCAGTCCACAGTGAAGGTTTGAGGGACGTGAGCTCTGACTCCACTGCCCAGACCTGGGCCAGAACATTTTACCATACTGGGGTCCACCAGTTCCCTCACTGGCACCCTGAATGGACTCCCTAAACATTTCCACAATTAACAAAATAAAATAAAAACATGTATAACACTGAAATATGAAATATTTAATATTTAAATCAAACTGACACACATAATGAGGTCACAATGATTTGTTTTCATTCTTTCAAATATATGAATCAAAAACACAATGTTCTGGTATTCACCCAATGCCAAAATATTTTAATATCAAATTAGAGTTGAGTTTCCTTATAAACATCATTGGAATGAATTAGGCAGGAGGTCATGACATCATACCTGGAATATGCAGACCTCCGAAAGTGATGTTGACGTCATATTCTCCAGGAGTGAAGGGAATATACTCCACACTACAGCTGCCATCTTTGTTATCTTTACAGGACATCTTGGCTTCTGACGGACCCTCGATGGCCAAACCAAGCCCACCTGTACCAGCACCCCTGAAAGAGAGGAAATACAGATTTCAGTCATGAACAAATGCCATACAGTCATGTCATTTAAAGCAAAACAAAAATAGTTCAAAGTGACTCAACTTTCACCATTTTTATAATCACTATTTGAGCAATAAAAGAATGACTTAACCCTTGAATATATGAAAGAACAGATTATAACAGATACCTTTGAACTACCATATGCAATAGCCAGACTGATCTTACGGAAAGTCATGTTATAGTCACACAAAATTTGATCAATTTATCTGTGTTCATGGTACGAAATTCAGCTTTTTTACATGCCTTGAGCACAAATATATTTTTTCGTGACACAAATTTTTATAAAAAGTTTTTCATGTCCGTGGCACGAATTTCATTTTCGTGTCATTTTATGTGTTGTTTTCTCATTGTTTATCCTATTTTCTTACCATTGTCGCTTGTTAGAATCACTAAAGGGGGTCGCACACCGGACGCGCAGCTCAGCGCCGTGCAGCGGCGCACCGTTCTAAAAAAATCGAACACATTGCTTTCTATGGGTATACGCACACTGGCGCCGACAGGTGACGCCTGTCTGCGCCGCCCAGCTACGACTCAGGAAGTTGCTCAAATCCCTGTTGCGCCACAGAGCACCACTCACATATTTTAACATTAAATAACATCAATTATGTACAAAATCATTAACCATTAACATTGGCTGCTAACGTATATTTTGCATTTTGAAGTATACTCTATCTGATGAAGCTCGCGCTATTTATTGTGCACTTCCGGTTTACGAAACCTCAGAGTTTTCCTAGACGCGACTCGACGCGACGCAGAGATGCCCGTCCAGTGTGCGACCTCATTTACTGTTACATTTTTAGACATCATAACCCAAACCCCAAATCTAACCCCAATGACAATGATTGAAAAATATTGGGGAAAAAAAGGAGAAAATAATACATAAAAGAAAATCGTAAAAGTCGGACAAGAAAAACTATTTATAAAAAATTTGTGCAAGATTCCATGAGATAATGTTGGGAATAGCTCAACAGTAAATATGCATTTGTACATTTTTACCATACCAAAAATTGTAATTTTCAGTAAGTGTACCTGGTCTCCACAGTGAAACGGTTGGGTTTGTTAACCAGACCCTCTTCCAGACCGGGACCATAGGCCCGTACACGGGTGGGATCACAGCCTTCGGTTACCGACACCTTAAAAGGGCTTTTGGGAACGGGCACATCGTCATACAGCACCTCTATCAGGTGCACACCTGCATAAAACAACAACGACATTCAATCTACGAAGGCTTGCTTGCACCTATTTCTTGTTTATTTTGGTTGAAATGTGCCATGGATGTATTCTTGACAGGCTTTGTGAATCAATTCATCAATAAAAGCAAACATATATATGTACTAGATCTCTTACCGTCCTCGTACGCTGTATACTCCACTTTGTATGTGCCATCCCCTTTGTCTGTGATGTATGCGTCCGTGTTGGCACCCGATGGGTTAACAATACGAACTTTAATGTGGTTACCTCCCATTATACTGTGAGCCCGTGTGTCAACGGCAAAGTGAGTAGTGACCTCACGAAGTACACCTGTGAGCACACATCAGGGTTATGCAATGTCACACAAAAACTTGCAATAAATATTGTGATAAATATTTTTCTCTAACCTCTGGGTTCCACTCCTGGACCGTAGACTTTAATTCCGCTGGTGTCCAAAGCGGGATCTACCTGCACCTTCGCAGGGAATTTGGGCACCGCATGTCCTCCGTATTTAATCGTAATGGTGTACATTCCGTGGAAAGGGGGGATGTAGGTGATGGAATACGTCCCGTCGCTGTTGTTCTGAACGTGGACCTCCGCCTTCGCTCCTGTATCGGAAATAATTTCGATGGTCAGCTCCGCCTCCCCTGCTTTGGAGCAGTCCACCGTGAATGACGCCGCTTCATCCACCTTTCCTCTCTCCAGACCCGGTCCGCTGGCTGTGACTTTGCTGGGATCGAAGACGGACTGCACCATGGCTTTAAAGGGGGAACCGGGAATGTGGGCTTCGGCGAACAGGATGTTGATGGAGTACTCGCCCGGCTCGGTGGGCAGATAGGACACTGAGCAAGAACCATCTCCGTTGTCCTGGCACTCGATTTTGGCCTCGCATGGGCCCTCCACCGTCAACCCCAGGCCACCAGTGCCTGCACCCTTGGTGTCAATGGCAAATGGAGCGGGCTTACCCACAATGCCTCCCTTCAGGCCAGGGCCATAGGCTCGCACCTTAAACAGATGAAGTAATGAGCACCTAATCAACCATACATTTGGACAATAAATAAATCTTACAATAAATCAAACTGGCCCTTCTAACTGAACAGTAATATTTCTGATCCTACAGTCATTATTTTTACTGTATATCTGATTTAATATGATGCAAAACATTGAAAAGTGCTATAGGTAAAAAATAGGTAAATTTTTATGTATAATCTTCCTATACTCAGAAAATATCCACTGTGAATTTGCATCGTATAATATTTATTACTAGCATTGTTTAATTCGTTAATTTGTTTGGTTGAGAATTTTAAGTTCCGACGCAATCTCATAGCAATTCGTAATTGTTTTATGAGGTGGCAAATTCGTATGAATTCGTCATGGTTTGGTTTGATCTGCTTTTTGTGCCAAGCTGCGTGCACACCGCTAGCAACTAGCAACAGCAAAACAATGCAATTTCATTAGTTAGGTTGTGAATGACGACCAACTTACGTTGAAATGAGCGACAGTGAACGTTGGCGACAGGAAGTTGGCGGGTCCAGTGACTCAAAAACGTTCAACTTTATGCAAATGATGACTGACTTTTGCGAGTGACTACCAATGAGAGTGCAGCAGTTGTGTTTACGTCATCCATCTCTCGTCATTTACTGCGGTGGGTGGTAACTCGTTTGTTTATAGTTAGTATAGTTGTGAAAGAATCGGGCGACACACAGTGACAAAGTCGCTGGCGGTATAAACACAGCGTTAGAAAGGGGTGGGGCATCATCTTTGAATTTTTTATATGTTTAACTTTTTTGTACGATTCATATTGTATTAAATTCATAAAATTTTGCCACTGCGTAAAATAGTTATGAATTATAAATTTAAAACTGTACAGCTTTGAAGTAACTTCAGGTTTACCAAACCACTTCATCACGTTATTTCTAAATTTGTATGTTTCAGGTTACAAAATACAAAAAATATCGAATAAACGGTCAAACATATTAGATAAAAATACATAATATATATATGTCGTACCAGAATAAATAGTGTCGTTCCATTTTGTTATTAAAAAATGATGCATACTCGACACCTAAATTGCTATGCACTGAATTTTTTTTAAATTTCTTAATGCAACTTTCATGAACATGTTTTAAAAGTACTGCAGTTGAAAGAAAGTCGGATGGCCTTCATCTTCTGTATCCAATTACGGTCAGAAATCCACATGTGATGTGCTAATATAAAAAAGACAAACTATCTAATCATCCACAGCGCAACATTGAACCAGCAACAGATTTCAAGGGATGGTTTACACAAAAATAAAAATTCTGTCATCATTTTCTCGGCCTACAAATTCCTTTTTTTCTGATGATCAAAACGATGGAATTCAATGGGTACCGTCAACTGTGTGCTTACCATCATTTATCAAAATATCTTCTTCGTCATTCATCACAATACTTCCAGAATATTTGTTTATCCTACTATGGAAGTCAATGGTTGCAATCTGCTGTGTGCTAACCATCATTTATCAAAAAACATCTTCTTTTGTGTTCATCAAAATAAAATAAAATCTCATACGATTTTAGATCAAAATGAAAATGACAGAATTTTCATTTTTAGGTAAACTATCCTTTTTAATAGGTCCAAATGTGGATGAAGCACCTTCTTTGGTCAATATCTTTGAGTTCATTCCTCTCTGATGAATTAGCATCCAATAATTATTTCCTACAACGGCTAAATGTCCTTTCATGTTGCCTTAAGCTTCTCCAGCGAATGAACCGATATACCATCTGGAGCATCTGGTTCACAGAAAGGAACGAGCAGAGAAACGGCCCGCCTGACAGCGTAATCTGATACCTAACACACACGAATGTTTGCATACACAAAATCTGTAGTTAATCTGAATCTGTGTGAGACAGTATTAGGTTCCATGCATAGTGTATGATGATTTATGATACTCATTAAAATCCTTTTAAAGATGCACTTTAACGCTATCCTCATTTCTTTTGTGAAAAATAACTGCAATAAGTATTATCAGGAGAGAAAACACACAACTTCAGAGATTTCAACAGACCGAAATGTCTTTATGTTATGCTAAACTACCTTGCTGGAAAAACAGCAAAACTTCTACAGCACAAGCAGGAAATACTCGAAAAAATATAGTTTCGCGAAATCTGGTTTTAGTTAAGTTTGAACGTTGCTGACACTGTTTAGTGCCTCATAAACTTACTGAAGGTCTCTAAAAACAGTTTTAGGTCTCTAAAACAGATTTGCGAGGTACAGGTTGCACTTCACAGTCCAGTTTCTGCCTTCACATCCCATGCATCTCCACCCCAGCCAGCTCTCGAATCATTTTTAGCCTTAGGCGTGCCATGTGACATTGTATAGGTAACAAATTCTTGCTCATCAAAAAGATTAACACTAATCATGAAAATTACGGTTGGATGAGATGATGAAGGTAAACAAATGAATCACATTCTCCTCTTAGTACCTTTGAGGGATCAGGAGGCATCACCCCCTCCACTGTAAATGGACTTCCAGGCACAGGGTTTCCATCATAGCTGATGTCTATTTTGTAAGGCCCCTCCTCTGGGGGGATGTACTTAACAGAGTGAACCTCATTGGCCGTTCCGGATTCCACCTTGCATGGGATTGGTCGACGAGAGGGTGACATAATCTTGACGTCCACCTTTCCCTGACCTCCCGCGCCACGGGTGTTGATGGTAAATTCCTCATCTTTTCCCACATCCACTTCTGCACGACAAAAGCATCGACATATTCAATGACTTGTATGAAACGTGCTTTGAGGCAGAAGTTTAAAATTTCCTATACACTTACTGTTGTTGAGCCCTTGAACTTTGACCTTGTTAAGATCCAAAGGAGGAGCAACAGTGATGGTAAATGGGCTTTTAGGGATGGGGTCACCACCATGGCACACAGATATGCTCATGTTACCCTGTATCACAAATAAAACAAGGCTTAGCACGTTATATACAGTAAAATGTGATTTATACTACCTTGTGGCATCTTGGTGTCTATTTCCTGACGTGTCTTACCTGTTGTAATGCAGTGTAACGCACAGTGAAGGAATAGTCGTGATTATCGATGATCTCAAAGTCACTGACGGCTTCTCCTTTCCCAGCTGCGGTGAACTTAACTTCAGGGGTTGCCTTACCCGCACCTTTAGTGTAGATCGTGAAATGGGTCGGCTTGCCCACTTCCACACCTGTCACACGGACACATACAGTTAAGTTGAAATCCCTTAGTGTTGTCATCATTTCAATCACTAACAATGAAACTGACCTGTATTGTTGAGACCGGGACCTTCAGCCTTTACTTTATTAGCATCGTGGGACGGGTCGACTTTGATACGGAAGGGGCTGATAGGAATTTCCTGTTCATACATAAAAAAGGGATAAGTCAAAATATGCATTTTGGGTAGTTGTCCTAACCAGACGAACTTTTGTGTTTAGTGCCTGGGGGACGTTGTGACTGACCTGATCTGCAAATAGCACCATGATGGTGTAGCGTCCGGCTCCAGGGGGCGTGTATTTTACTGTAAATGTGTCATTGTCGTTTTTAATAATGTCAAAATCAATGTCTGCTTCAGCGGGTCCAACCACACCAGGTGCACACTTAATCCCAATGCTTACATCTCCTAAAGAGCAAGAAGACATCACAAACATAGGGAAGAATTCAAAGTTAAGTTTGAGTACTCTTAAGTCAAGTACTCTTTGAGATTAGGAACATCAAAGTTTGATTTCAAACTTTGGCATGACCTTACTCAGTCAATATTAAAGATATCAAGTTATATTTTCACAAAATGTATACTAAGCAGTGTTTTTTCAGACCTTGCCCAGCCTCGCTACAGTCTACGGTGAAGTACGTAGGCTCATTTGCCTTCAGCCCAGTCTTCTCCACACCTGGTCCATGCACCATCACGTTCTCTGGATGACTACCTTCTCCAATGGTCACCTGTAGAATGTAGTAGGTGCACAGTTAGGATAGTACAATTTTGAAGGACCTAATGGTTCCTTTTAAGGAACATTATGGTCATAAACCTTCAATAAAGTCTGATGTTGTTTTACTTCCAATTTATGAACTCTATGATCACTATTTCAACAAAATGTCACAGGTTGGCAAAACTGTGCCAGTGGACAGCAAGTGCTCACCCTGAATGGACTGTTAGGAACATTGACGTCTCCCCAGGTGATGATAATGGTGTGTTTGATGGGCTTAGTAGGTATATAGATGCAGAAATATGTGCTGTCACCATTATCTGTGATCTGGATGTCGATGGGGAAACCTTCCGAGTCCTGATATTGAAATGAAAGGAATGAGAAAAACACATTGAGCCCATCTACTGTATAAAAATCTTTAGATTTAAAGTCCTCAAATGCAAAGTGTCTCTCCTACTTTGCAATAAACTATGGCATCCAACATCTGGGATTTGAATCAACAACCTACAACAAACAAATAGCGAGATGTACCTGAGCGTAAATCTGTAGATGGCCTCTGCCGGCTCCACGTGCATCAATTGTAAACTCGGCGGGTTTGTTTACGATGCACCCGGTTGGCTCCAACCCAGGGCCATAGCACTTGACCTGAATATAAATGTGAGTTTTAGTCACTGCTGTGAGTTATCATTCTCAAATTCACAAATGAGTAGGCAATAACCATTGGGCAAACCTTCTCAGGGAAGACGTCATTGGCTGCAGGAAGGATGTGGGCCATAAAGGGGCTGTCCTTGATATCTTCATCATCGCAGATGACATGGACCGCGTAGTCACCAGGCTCGGTAGGCCAGTAGAGGACATCACACGATCCATCACCTTTGTCATCACACTCGATCTTAGCCTGCGATGGGCCCTCGATGGAAAAACCTGCATGTGCAGATATTAACATTTATGCATTTGGCTTATATCATAGTGAATTCAAGGTAGGTGTTTTTTATCAGAAACCACAGATCTCTGGATCCAACACTAATTTAGGTGGTACTTGCCTAGGGTTCCAACCTCCGTGCCAATGGCCTCCACCACAAAGTCAGCTGATTTGCCAACCATGCCGGTCTCCAGGCCTGGACCCCACGCTCGTACCTTCTGGGGTCCTGCTTCCTCACTTATTGTTACCTCGAATGGGCTGCAGACACACATTGAAGAACACACGTACTGATCAGAAATGAAATCTCGGACTTTGACCAGATGTCTCTGAATGATGCTACAGAAATGAGGCTTGGGGTATAAACATCCTTACCTGCGAGGGATGGCGTGTCCGCCCCATGTAATGGTGACAATGTACTTTCCGGGGAAAATTGGGTAGTAGTTGCATTCGTACACACCATCTCCCACCTCCTGGACCTTCACAGGCTCATCCCCACCTCCTAAACATGCACACATTTAAAAATGCAAACCAAATCTATAAAATGTTAAAATAGAAAAAATAGCAATTCTAAGAGTTCCACACGTACTTGGCCCTTTGACCTGAACGCGTAGTTCTCCGCTGCCCGCCCCCTTTGTATACACCTTAAAGTCTGCAACTTCCTTCACACGCACGCCCTTGGGTTGCAGGCCACGCCCGATGGCCCGACAAGCATTTGGATTACTCGCTGCAAAGGGTAAAAAGTGTTATTTTTGATCTTGTTAAAAAATACAAGAGGCGAAGGCGATATTAGTTGCCGTATAAAGTTATGCATGGACCAAAACGAATACAGCCAAAGGTATTGTGCAATGAAGAACATCGAATGAAAGTAGGTTTCCTTTGAAAAGACAAAGTTATTAGCAATCTCATTCAGACCGTTTCTGTCCTAACGCATACATCAACATCATGGAAAGACAGTGAGACTAAGATGAAGAAAACTACAAGCAAGTTGGTTAGTGTGTATGAAAAAGATATAGCAAAGTATCTTTCTCTATGTTTTAATGCAAGAACCAGCTTTAAAAGATTAAAACTCTTCAACAATATTCAAGTCTAATAAAATGTCACATAATTTGTGGCTTACTAGCAGGGCTTTGGTGTTTAACTCTTAAGTTTACTAATGAGATCATTCATGCAATAAAATGTCTATTAAACCAGCTTGCCAGGATAACAATTTCTTTCACAGATCTGACTAGATCTGTTTCTTCCCTTTTTTTAGTTAATTTATGCAATAAAGTTACATCACAGTAATGTCTCTGTTCAGAAATAATCAAAGAATTCTTTAGAGTTAGTATTTATTGAATGGCATGACCAAAACTGATGAAACAATGTTGGAGATGATGTGATGAAGACATTGATCTTTTGAGATGAACGTTTTACACCCAGACAGACACTCAGACATTGGTTCTCTAAAGCCAATTCAAGCACGACAATACTGTCTGTATTACAAATCTAGTTTTAAAATTATAGGTGTGAACTGAATCTAAGGTCCGTTCAATGTTAAAATAAATAATTTGATACCAATTTCTTAATTTTTTACTTCAAAATAAAATCAAAAGAGTGTCTGTCCAGGATCAGTGCCAGAGTCTTATTCTGACAAGATGCAGCATTCATTCACCATATTGTCTAAATTTTTTATTTGTTGCAGAAAACACTTTCTTCATCAACATTCTGTCTTGTTTTCCACTAAAAATATATTATGACTATTCGTAGCCCACTAATACTTATTTTCCCTTCAAGCAATTTTGGAAACACGGAAACATATGTGCTAAAACAAGGCAAAATGTGTGCTTTCAGTGGAAATGTAATAGATGTCTAACCATAGCCCAAAAATAAATGAAATAAAATAAATGAAAGCAAACACTGGTGCCTTTGCTTACATGATGAAATATCAGACATCTTACAAGTTATTTTGGCAAACAACACATGTAACCAATTTCAAGTTTATTTTGGCTAGAAGTGGGTTATTCATTGCCGGACTATATTGAGTCTATAGTTAACCTAGACGGTGTAATGACGGCTATTGCTTACTGGGAATTGTAACAATTTTATAAAATTGTATAAACTATTTGTCAGTTGCGTAAGAAAAATTTAAATTATTTAAAATACCAAAGATACATCTTAATAGCTTGCACAATTTCGTTTCTCAGCTCAATTTTTCTTGTTTCAAGAATTTTTAGCTAAAAACAAGACAAAGTAACTTACTACTAAGTTACTCACACACACTCCATTACATCACTTCCTGTCTGTCTATAAGCTTCCTGTTTAGCTGCCGAAGCGGGCAAAGTGCCAGCGCATGCCAAGAGCCAGAGGTCGATGTGCCCGAGAGGACACATCCAGGGTGGGGAAGGAAAGAGACAAGAAAGGGTGCGGGACCAAGCTCGAGCAGGCATCAGCCACGCCCCCCGGGTGGCCCGTACTAACTTGGTCGCCTGGGTTTGGGTGGAGTTGGGGGAGGGAGTTTCTTGCCCTTTTCTGAGGGTGGTGTGCGTATAGACTGAGGAATTATGTTAACCGGGGAGCCGATCTGCCGGCCGCTCGTAGGAGCTAGAATGACAGGCGAAAGGAGAGAAACACAATATAGCGTTTCGTCATCAACGGGAGGGTGGAGGAGACCCTTGAAGCAGAAGACACACAGAGCTCAAACCAAACAACCATGTTTCAGTCGGTACCATCAGGGTATTTTCATGCTGTCAATCGAACAACCCTGAAGTCATTAAAGGGGGAAATATAGTAAGTCAACAAATTTACAAAGCGATAACGCCTCTGCTTAAAAGACCAGCAAATTCTGTATTTTGGTGCTGATATCTGGTACTGGATATTGGCATGTCTTCATTGGTAAGCATTCTTAATGGCCTGGCCAGTAAGCAACAATGGTGATCTACTGGTGGTCTAAACCAGAAATTGAAGCTGGTCTTTTCAGCAGTGGTAGTATACTTTTAAAAATAAAGGCTCTCAAAGGGTTCTTCAAGGTCAAGTCTTAGAAGAACCATCACTGGTTCCCCAAAGAAACTTTCAGGTCAACATCCAAAGAACTGTTTAACCGTTTCTTTATGAAACCATACAGCCCGAATAACCTTTTGGGAACCTTTATTTATAAAAGTGTAGACAATTTAGAAAGATATGAATTCATACCCACTCTACATAAATGTGAGCATTTAATGCATGAAGAAACAACAAGCATTCAAGTTCCAACAGTGGAGTTTTCTTGTTAAGGCCATTGGTACTCATGTACTCATTTACTACTTGTTGTTTTCTTGATGCATTTAAGGCTACATTGTTAAATAATGTGAATGTGACAGCAAACACTCAAACCTCGGGCTAAGCAAAACATTTTCTGTGAGTTAAATATTCTTCATCCTTCAATGGAAGCTTGAATTGAAAAAATGATAACGGACAAAATCTTTTGAAGGCTACAGCAAGTATCTGACTACAACAATCAATTTGTTGCATAAAAACAGATCAGAATTCTATCAACCACAACAGCATGTTGGTCTCACCCTCAGAGATGTGAACGGTGAAAGGGCTTCTGGGTATCTGCTGGCCGGCGAATGTCACGTACACAGTGTGAGGTCCCTCTAGAATGGGGCCGTAGGTGCAACGAAAAACGCTATCGCCCCTATTTTCCAGAATAATCTCCACTGTATCTCTTCGGCCCTGAGAGTCCACGATGATCACACCGACATCACCCGCTCCGGCACCTGAGGGGTCACAAACACATGAAATGTCTCGAGCTAGCCTTGCATGAACAAGAGAAAGCTTTTCATAAACAAAAATGTTAAATGTCAAAAGCTAAAATGTTCAAAATGTCTACATACTTTTATATTCTGTGATATATTTCTTTTTAGAAAAGCAAATGTAATTATGATGTCATTACCTGCTGTGTAGATGTCAAAATAGGTGGGCTTGTTGGCCACATTCCCCACTGGTTCCAAGCCAGGCCCACGTGCCTGAACCTTGTTTGGGTCTCCCAATGCTTTTGACACATTGACCAGAAAAGGGCTCCTGTCAATATCCTGACCAGCAAACAGCACCTTCACCTGAAGGAAGACAGAAACACCCCTGTCTGTCAGAGATGAAGATCATCTACCCTACAACATTTCTGCTGTCACAATCGAGCATCATACAAAGCATCTTCAGCCTGCTTTCAAGAGCCAAGTGTGCTGTGTAGAAACTGATCCATCTTGATAGCAACACACCGGTGAAAATAAATTGTTGTGTTCGGATTTGATTGGTACCTTATGTAGACCCTCTACTTTTGGCACATAGACCACAGAGTAGCTTCTGTTTCTGTCGTTGTTGGCAATGACTCTGGCCTGTAAAACATATTAAGATATATTTACAGTGGATAAAACACGAATCTGCTCCTTACTGAACTATTGAGTTTAATTATTGAGTCTGAACTGCTAGATGTTAGATGATGCTTGATACTAACCTCCTCTGTGTGACCTTCTGGATCTTCAATGTAGACCAGCACCTCCCCAAGTCCAGCCTCCACAGTCTCAACGACAAACTCAGCTGGCCTCAAAACCACATTACCTCTGGGCTCAATACCTAGAGAGAGAGAGAGAGAGAGAGAGAGAGAGAAGGGGGGTGTTAGGTTGAGAAAATTGGTTCACTTAGCAGACACTTAAGATCTAGAGATTTAGATCTAGAGGCTAATATCTAGAGGTGAAAGCCTAGAGGTAAAGGCCTACAGGTGAAGATCTAAAAATGAAGACCTAGAGGTGAAAGCCTAGGGGTAAAGGCCAGGGGTGAAGGCCTATAGGTGAAGATCTAGAGATGAAGATCTGGAGGTCAATATCTAGAGGCAAATGCCTTGAGGCGAAGACCTAGAGGTCAAGATCTAGGGGTGAAGGCCTAGAGGTGAAGATCTAGAGATGAAGGCCTAGAGGTGAAGGCCTAGAGATAAAGATCTAGGAGTGAAGGCCTAGAGGAGAAGATCTACAAATTAATATATTGGGGGGAAGGCCTAGAGGTGGAGATCAAGAGATAAAGATCTACGGGTGAAGGCCTAGAGGTCAAGATATAGAGATAAAGATCTAGGGGTGAAGGCATAGAGGTCAAGATCTAGAGGTGAAGGCCTAGAGGTAAAGGTATAGGGGTGAAGGCCTAGAGATAAAGATCTAGGGGTGAAGGCCTAGAGGTGAAGATCTAGAAATGAAGATCTAAAGGGGAAGGCCTATAGATAAAGATCTATGGGTGAAAGCCTAGAGGTCAAGATCTAGAGATGAAGATCTAGAGGTAAAGGTCTAGAAGTCAAGGCCTAGAAGTCAAGATCTAGATGTGAACAGGTGGAATATTATATAACCATTGTTTATCATAAACTGTCAGCCTCACCTGGCCCATAAGCCTTGGCTCTTTTGGGGTGTAGGGTTTTAGACCGCAGAGGGGCACCAGGTTTGAGTTTGGCTTTGGGGAACTGAGACAGGTAGGTCATCACAGAGTGCTCATCCACGTTGGGATCCACGATCTCCTCGGGAGCAATCACCTGGACGAAACGGATCAAAGTTAAAGCTCTACATTCAGTGTTAATGTGGAAAGAGTCTGTGCACAATCTGAAGCATCTGCTGTGCACATGAGTCTGTTTCACCAGGAGTGGCTCCAATTAGATTCCTGGAGCGCCACTTCTCAATTTCCTACTCCTGGGGGTCCACCAGCACTGCACATTTTGGAAGTCGTCCACATAAAACACACCTGGTTTATCTCATCAGTTCATTAGGAGAGACTTCATGACCTGAATTGGGTGTGTCAGATTATTTAGACACCTTAAATGAGCAGTGCTGGAAGCCCTTACATAGGAGCAGGGGTCCGATAAACACTTCCTAAACAAAGGAAGATGCACGGCTCGCTGGTTTGATTCCAAAGAAAACAAACACTGATGTATGGATCGAATGCACGGTATGTTGTTTTGGATAAAAGCGTCTGCTAAATGCATAAATGTACTGCTCCTGCCAGGACTGATGATATAAACACAACTCTAGACTGTGATGCACACAATGACATACACTAAACTTTAAAAGCTGACTTTCACTGCTCTGCTCAGTCCCATCTTTTATGTCCTACTGCTTAAGGGTCCTGCTATATATAACACTAGACTAGAATGTTGAGAGCTATCTGTAAATAGCTGTATATGGTATTTAACAGAGCTAAAGAAAGAGAGAGCGAGGGAGGCCAACAGGGATATAAAGAAATATGCAGCTTGTCATTTAAACTTCTAGTTTGTTTTATTTCTCCTCCTGGATTGATGGTCTATTTGATAAAAGCATACAGTGTTCCTGAAATGGTTTGGACACTTTGTTGACATCAATACAAGTGCATGTTCGTACCTGAGGCACACCGAGCCAATCGTCAGCCTGCTGCATGGCTTCTCTTGCATTTTCTACTGGCTGGCTTGGGTCCCATGTCTCCCAGTCGGGACACAGGCCTTAGATGGAGAAAAACGAAAAGAAAATTTATATAAACAGACTCAAACCCACATTAAAAGACTTTTTTGTGCATTAGTTTACTAACTCTTTCACTTACGGCAATATACTACACAGGTTGTGCATTCGCTTTAGAGCTGCATAACGATTAATCGCAACATAATTTGCAGAATAAAAGTTTTTTGTTTACATCATATATGTGTGTGTATTGTGTATAATAATTATGTATATATAAATACACACCATGTGTTTTTTTTGTATTAAACATTTCGTAAGGGCATAAAGATCAACTAATCCATTTAGTTTATGTTGACCAGAAATATTTTTTAAACAAGCATTCGCTTATTTCCAAGTGCGGTCAGGCTTATAGCAGTGAATGCTTTCCTGAACACACGCTAGGTGCCATCTGAAATAAAAACACTTCAGTTATTATGTTCAGGATTAAACTTAAAGAGCAAGAGGCGTTTAGTTCAAATGGAACCAGAGACCCTTAAACCGCAAGACTCAACAACGCCTGCCAAAAATTAATATCTGATCTGGTTTTGTTTCCCTAGATCCACCAGCGAGCCTCATACTTGGCATAGACGGTGAGTATCTGTATTGGGTGGCCTCTTAACACTGACACATTTTGAGGATTTTAATACACTTAAAGCTGCCAAGAGTGGCAATTAAACATCCCTGTAGATCCAAGATGGAAGCCAAAGGTAAGACAAACATTCGGTGTGGAAATATATTCACTGAATAAAATTACAGGAGAGGAAAACAAATTTTGAATGTGACCACACTGAAATTCTGCAATCGAAATCTAATTTATTTGTGGATATGAAATCATGTTACGGGGTTTGATAAATGTATACAAAGAAGAAGTAAAATGAGAACTGTTTCTATACAATCTCAGAAAAAAAGCTGTCACTGTGCCAATACCATTTAAAAAAGTAATAATATGCACTATTTGGGTACAAGGATGTACTTTTTAAAAGGTTACCACCCTGAAAGTGTAGGTCATGATTCAGATAATCAAATCAAATCAGATTTCCTTTATTTCACTTTGTAACATTCCTAAATCCTGCTGGGATGATATGGATCATCAATTGCACTTTATAATAGCTTAAGGTCCAAATTTTAAATTCTCAGCTGTTTAAATTGTTATGCTAATATAACTTTTACAGAAAAGAAAAATGCTAAACAGAGAGTTTTGTTTTTTCAACCAGAATATATATATATTTTTATGTTTTATGTATAGTGTTTCCTTTATTGTTTTTCTATTTAATAAGTTCATTATCTTTACCATGTTACTTTATTTATTTTCTTTTTTCTTTACTATTATTATTTTTCTGTAAAGCGCTTTGAGAAGTACATTTTAAAGGTGTTATACAAAATATAGTTTATTATTATTGTTATTTCAATAAATTGATAATAAATAATTGATTGATTGATTGATTCATGTATTATATAATATACTGTAAAACACAGCATACAAAACCAAGTGAGGTCAAAGGATCGATTTCTATGACGAACAGGTGCAAAAGCGATCTCCATCCACTATAAAACTCAGAACTGGCACCAGAAGAAACGATACGTGATAATTAATTGTGAAATAGCATTGGCTCCTGTATGTCTTCTGACCGATTGCATCATTACGCCAGCTCTGAAAGTAAACTGTTATTTATATCAATGAATCATGTAATCCAATTCTTGTAAAAAATACCAATTTAAATTAAGTATGCATTTCTAGTACTGTATAGATTTGAAATAGCAAACATTGTGTCAGTGTAAATTTTACTTTTTAATATTTAACTTTTTAAGCTTATTAACACAAAAAATGTCAATAAAAATAAATGTAAGGAATATGAATATTACCTTGCAAATATTGCAAAAACAATCCAAAAACAGAAATACTGGATTATTATTATCTAACTGTTCTTTCATGAAATCTCTCATGTTAAGCGAAACTTAATGCGGATTCTGCCTTACGCACACACAACAATATAATGAAGTGTGTATTGGCAGGGAATGCATACAGCAGCATGTGGTTTCACTTATGCATGTTTGCTCTTTTAGTCCCAGACACTTTTCATGCAGTTAGATGACAGACAGCGTCTCATTAACTGGGACAACACGCACCTATAACATTCAATAGTATGTGTCAAAGATTATTTGAAGAGTTTGGTTCCAAAACAAAATGAAATAATTTTTTGTTAAAACATGTTTATTATTATCATGTTTTTTTAGTTACTGCAGTTTGATTGATAATAATTAGATTTTTTGAAAAAATTTAAATTTAAAAAACTACATTTATTTTTTATTGTCAGAAATTTACCTGATCCAGCTTTTCAATTTACAATTATTTTAAAAACATATAAAAATATAACATTGCACTGCAAAATTTCGTCATAATTTCTTCATAAAGCATTCTTTAATATGTGTTTACACAAAATCTAAATAGCAATGTAGTTCAGGGTTTAAAGGGATAGTTCACCAAATATGAAAATTCTGTCATCATTAAGTCACCCTTATATTGTTCAAAACTCACATTTATATATTTCTTTGTTTTGCTTAATACAAAATAAGATATTTTAAAGAATCCAATCAGATCTGGGGCATTATAATACAGTGGAAGTGAATGGTGCCCCAGATCTGATTATAAACATTTTCAAAATATCTTAATTTGTGTTAATCAGAACAATTACATTTATACCGGTTTTGAACAACATGAGAATGAATAAATGATGAAATAATTTTCATTTTTGGGTGCACTATCCCTTTAATGTATGTGTATGGGTGGGGAAGTCAATATAGTATTTACCACAAACACATGTTATCTTTATCAAATACATTAAGTTCAGCTAATGACAGCACTGTGTGTATTTAATGTGAATAATGTGTGTCTTTTCAACACATCTTAACATTTCTTGTCAAAGAATGTATGCAAACATATCAACACTTGCTAATCTGCTGAACACAGCATCAGTGCAAAAAGTCAAACCTGTAATATATTATGGTTGGCTGGGTGAGTCACATTTGAAGCACAAAAGTCTGATGTAACCAACACACAGTAGTTCAATTCTATATTAATGTGCCAAAACCAAAAAAATAAAAAGTCTAAACTGGTAGTTTTCCTCTCCTTGTCAGATTATATAAGTCACCAAATGGATATATATATTATGGTATTAGGGTTAAACTGTAGAGCAGAATCTCACTCCAGAAGTCTCTCCAAAATAACGTAATGGCTTAAAACAGCTCTGTTCTCATTTCATTGGATCTTTCCAACCCTTCTGTAATATATGACCGAGTACTGCCGGCAACGACTGCTTTTGATTACAGTGTGGACGAGGATGGACACCCACATTTCCAGATGGACCTGACTTTTCCATCGAACCCTTATTGAACTATGCAGGTTTCCACTAATATAACTCTGAAACCTATCCAGATATATTTGATTTATGAATGCTTGTTTTAGATCGAGGTTGTATTTTGCTTTATCTTGGCTTTCATCTTTGCAGTGAGGTCATGAGCTGACGCTTTCATTTTCAGATCCAGTAACCGCAACATAACATCCAGACATCTGTGGTTGTTTACCTGATCAAAATTACTGCTACATGGATCTAATTAAACTTATTAACTCATTTGCCGCCAGGCATTTTTTGTGATTTTCACAAGTTTCACAAAATACCTTCCAGGAAAATTTTCTTCTAAAAATATATAAACACAAATATATCAAATGAAAGAACAGGCCATCTGCTTTTAAACAAACAAACAATAAACAAACAAACTAACAAAATATTTTTTCTCTGCTTGTAAACTCTTAAATATGGGTATTTTTCTTTTAAAATAATTTTTTTAGCAAAATAGCTAAAATAATTTCATTTTCGTGAAGGAATTTTGTTAGAGATCAGATTCAGATTGATTGTCAAAACATACACAGAGTTTAAAATTAGTAAATAACATTTTGGCTTCAGTTTTTTCATAAATTAGGTAAGTGCCATCTACTGGATAATCGCGGTATTGCAGATTAACATATAAAATTAATCAGGAACACTCGAGATAACTCGTCAATGGCAGGGAAAGAGTTAATAAAGTATAGTTACGGTTTAAGACCGTATGTTGAGATATGAACGAACATTTGGTTGCATGTATATGCAAAAACATCTCGGTTTACCCTATCTGTGCAGTGACTCTATTGCCAGTTCATGATGTTTAAATATCTAAATCTGAATAAATTTGATCTATTAAACTCGAATTGTAGTTGTACTCACCAGGGGCGCAGTTATCCACCAGGGCTCCCAATGCTTTGCCATCTCTCCAATCCCTGTGAAAGTTGTTGATGGGTAGCTGCGGGACCTTGTTCTGGATCCAGCCCAGAAGACGCTGTTTGGGCGTCAGCTTCCTTGCATCTTCATCGTCCTCATCCTCCCACATGGGCATGGAAATGGAGTAGTGCAGGATAAGGGTCCATATCAGGCCCAGGATGAGCTTCAGGTTGCCATCCACTATAGCTTTACTATCTGCAATGAGAGAAATGGAGTCTTATTGTTTCACAAGTGATAAATAAACAAAATATATTGATTTCTGGCACTGAGGCTTGTGTACGAGAGCCAAATCTTGTTGAGAAAAACCTGCTTTCGGGCCAGATGTGAGTTCACAACTCTACCTTGGCTGGAATAATGACAACATCTGTGTTTATTTTTCACCTAGCCCAACCCGACATTGCGTGTTTGGTTTCTTGGCCTCCGTCGGGCCGTCCTTTGTTTATCCATTGAGATTCACAGCCCGCTGTTTGTTCTGTTTGCCTGCTGTGTTGATAGTTTTTACAGTTTCAGATGTGCACAAAATAAACAGGACGACCTTAACCCTGAGCGCATGGGTTAATAAAACGCACACAAACACATCACAGTTAGTTACAGTTAGGGCACGAATTTGTTCAAAGATTCAAACAGATTTTTTAAATATCGACTGGCTATTGCACATGCTTTCCCGGAAAAAAAAATTGGCACAATTTATTAAATGTTGACATACAGGACCCATTTAACTCATTCCCCGCCAGCCATTTTTTAATAAAGTTGCCTGACAAATTTTTGTGTGATTTTTACAAAAGTTTCACAAAATGCCCTGCAGGAAAATTTTCTTCTATAAATATATAAATTTACAAATATATCAAATGAAAGAACAGACCCTCTACCTTCAAACAAACAAACAAACCGGGGGGAAAAAATACGTTTTATCATATCTATATTTTTTTCTCTGCTTATAAACTCTTCTTTTTAAAGTTCTTCTTTAAAAATTAAATTTTTCAGCAAAAAGCTGAAGTAATTGCATTTATATGAAGGATATTTGCTAGAGATCAGATTCAGAACAATTATCAAAACATACACTGAAAAAAATATTTTTAAGAAAAATTTTCTTAGGATTTTTGTCTTGTTTTCAGTAAAAAATATTTACAAATTCTTAAATTAGGATCCTAAGGGGTTGTGTACACCAAAACTTTTAAACGCGGCTGAAAACGCCATTGGCAGATTTTCTTAATTTATTGTATGCACAAAACCACTTAAATTTTATATTTTTGGTCTAAAAACTAGACTTATTTTCTTGGGTCGTTTTGCTTGTCGAGAAAGGGCATCTTAGTTTAAGAATTTTTAGATATTTATACTGAAAACAAGACAAAAATACTAAAAATTTAACTTTTACAAAATACTATGAAAATAACTTTTTTCAGTGTACACAGAGTTTAAAATTAGTAAATGACGTTTTGGCTTTAGTATTTCATAAATTGGGTAAGTGCGGTATTGCAGATTAACGTAAAATTTCATCAAGAACACTTTTTTATGCAAATGATTTTCTTAATTTACAATAAAACTCGTCAATGGCGAGGAAAGAGCATGGGAAGAGCCAACTAAATAATATTGTTTTATGTTCTTAATTTTTAACACAATTTTTTACGTTCAAACATTTGACCGTTTTACCGAATGTATTATAAATTGGGATGCACTGATATATATATCAGCCTATACTCGATAAAAGCATGTTTTCGGACATCGGCTGATTGTTTTAAAAACATCTAGTGATCAGAACAGATTATATTTTAGAAATCAAAAGAGATGAAAAATGCATCAGAATTGAAACTGTGTGATTACTTTGAATTGGGTTTCAATGACAAATGAGTTGAAATTTGTATAGTCTGCAATTCTAGGATTTCATAACATAATATTTGGAAAGAAAGAGTAAAAAGCAAAACTATCGGTATTTATCGGTATCGATGTCATAAATAAGCAAAAACTGTATCGGCACAGAAATTTTGTGATGTGCATCCCTAATAAAGAAAAAATTATCATCAATCATTTCTGTGAAATATATCTTACCAAAAGAAAAGAAAAGCGTGCACATCACTGTGGAAATTTACTAAATCTGTCCAATGAAGAGCCTGCATGCTCAAAACTTAAAATGAGTCCATTATTAAACGCATGTATTTTTAAAGCTTTTTCAACCCCTTCATCAAATAATTTGCATACATTTTTTAAACCCAACAATCGCACA
The DNA here is from genome assembly GCF_027580225.2 of Misgurnus anguillicaudatus. Classification (NCBI taxonomy): domain Eukaryota; kingdom Metazoa; phylum Chordata; class Actinopteri; order Cypriniformes; family Cobitidae; genus Misgurnus; species Misgurnus anguillicaudatus. The sequence goes on from NC_073337.2 coordinate 29,574,761, forward strand.
AAATTCCCCTGTTTGAGTGTTTATCCTGTCAGAGGACTCATAACTACAGCATGGAGCATGAATCAAAATGCAGTCAGTGACCAGCTGAACGCCAAAGGCATGATGTCATCCTGATGTTGGATCTGTGGAATGAGGTCAGTTTAAATAAAACACACAGTCATGTGAAACTCAATCAGGACGTTGGCTTTATCAGACTTGACTTTGCTTCAACCCCCAGTGGTGCTCTCTACACCGAACACTGCAGTACGCATGCAGAGATCAGACGGTAATCTGATTCCTCCCATCATATAATATAAACCTGCCAGACCTCTGTTTCTCTCATTATGCATCGCTCGCTGTAATCAAAAAAGACTTTGTTGCTCTTTAAGATCCGACTTTTGGGATTTTCTCCTGCATTTGGGGAACAAAGCGTGTTGCGTGCTGATTGCGGACATTGTGGACAAGGTTTTTAGGTTCCTGTGGATGCTTACAGAAGATTGATCCAGAAATGTACTGTATGTGCATCAGAGCCAAGCACAACAGAAAGAGAAATGAAGAAAGAATTTGAGATGTGGGGTTAAGAGAGGCGATATAAGCGGGGTTTCCCGCAGAAAATTGGTTAGTTAAGGTGGTAGGGTTGGGCGGGTGGTTGGAGCCGGGGGGGGGCATGACAATCAAAAGGGCGTCATGATGAAAATACTTTTATTTAAAACACTCAAATAAAGCTTAATTTTGAAGAAACTATGACAGAAAATGAACACATACTAGATTATTAATGAATTAAATGTTTTTAACAGATACCTCTAACGGGAATAGATCCGTGACGAAGTAAAACTACAAGGGTAATAAACACAAACTGAAGCAGATTTGTAGAACGTCTGGTGAACGATGATAGATAGCGTGAATCTTTTCGGCCGTTTTTTTTTTGACGACCTAGTTAAGGCGCTAGAGTTTCCCAGCTTAGGCGGGCCACCCGAACTGCAAAGTGGTGCGGGAAACCCTGATAAGGGAGAGAGAGGTTCCTACTTTTGCATAATTTTTTCCCTCTTTATGTATTTTTTTTTTAAATGGCCTCACTGTTAATACGTAGTTTTAATACGTAACTTTCAAAAACACAAAACATATTTTTTGTATGTTTAAATAGATGCTGAAGCGCACAATGTAGACATATTTGTAGATGTAACATTTAATTGTAGCATTATTATGTCTTAACAGCTACAAAACGTAAAACATTTACAAATCTTTTATACCATAAAGATTCCTGTATAATTTCCCTTTAACCATTTTATCGATAGTGTTACTTATTTTATACTTATAATGTTACTGTTTTATGCAACGTAACGGACAGAAATGTGTAGGAAAATTGTAGTAACAATGTAGCATTTAAAAGATATTTTAAGCCGCTAATAAAGTCCTACCCAAAACAGTTTATTAAAATCATGTAGTGTTAGAAATAAAAAGCATAACAGACAGACAGACAAGTGTAATTACAATAATTTATTTATTGCAAATTTTCAAAAGCAGAACCAAAAGTAGTTAAATGCAGATGTGCTGCAGCCGCGGTCCTCTCTGAAGTTTATGAAGTACAGAGAAGTATTAAAGTTATTAATCCATGACAAGAAAGTTAATCGGTTAATCCGAAATTTTCTCTCTGTCAAATTTTAAAAGAACATCGACTGAAAGACGTCAATGTCGCAAATCTGTGATGCAGCATGCAAGAGATAATGAGCGTTTGATATCACTGCTGTAAAGCAATGTGAACAGGGCCGGCGTCAAGGGGGGGCATTCGTGGCCGTGCCCCCCCAAACAGGTTGTTGTGCCCCCCTACACAGTTTTTGATTAATTTAATATATATCAAGAATAATTAAAATACGTTAAACATTGAATATGTTCCTCAAAATCTTATAAATTTTAAAGATGTGGATTACAGCGAATGAATCAAATGAACATCTTTTGTGAATTTATGGTGTGTTTTGGTGTAAATATTGTTGCATAGGAGAAAACGCCTTTTGTGTGTCATAGCAAACAAGCTAAATATAACAAAATGGTTAAATGATTACAGAAATGTTATTCATTATAGGGGCGGTTTCCCGGCTTATCCTAGTCCCAGACTAAAATGCATGTTTGAAAAAACCTTTACTGATATATCTTAACATATGTGCCAATGTTTTGTCTCAAGATGCACACCAATATTTTTTATAATAGGTAAAAATTACTTACATTTTCTAATATAACTATGAGCTAGTGCTGGATTCATCTAAACCTTGACCGGAAAACTGCCCCATAAAGTTTTAAAGTGTAGTCTTGTTTAATATTGTGTAATTCTCTGAAAGCCATGAACATTTTATTAGGTAAATAAGTCAGAAAATACAACTGAAAACACGTCATAAATATGAGTAAGAAATGCCAATGCCCATGATTTTTACATACAAATCACGTCTGTAAAGCTGTTAATACGTAAAATTAATGTATAAGTCTTGTCAACACGTCAATATTATATTGCATGAAATATGAATGTGTATGAAAACGTAAGTCAATGTACATTTGGTACAACCACACTTGGAAAAGGATGATATTATGCTTATTGTAAGTCACAAATGCTAGTAGCACATACATAATAGTATAGCATATCACACTGTAATGCCATGAAACAGCTCAGCTCTTACATAAGTTATTTCATTACGTAATTGTTGGTTTTGTCCATAATTTACTATGTAATAAAAACATGATATCTCTGTGCCATCTTCACAAAGACTGGTACTGTAGATTCTCCAACATATGGTGCTAGCAAAACAGCTTGAATCAAACATGTTTAATGAAAGATGTCAGAACGAAACGTTTCCTTCCGACAACACTACACAGAGCGACAAACGAACCCTCCGAGTTTTGAGGAATCGTAGATAACACGAGCCAAAAAATCCAGGCTGCTCGGATACAGCGCAACCACAAAATGAGAGGGAAAACAAACATGAAATCAGAGCTCGGGAAAAGACCAAACAGTGAAAAAAAGAGAGAGGAGATGTGGAAATAACTCATTAGGAACACAGAGGAAAAATAATAAACAAAAAATAAAGCAATGGGGCTGTAACTGATGTACTGGTTGATCTTTTATGCATTTATAATGTATGTTTCCATACATGCAATGGAAATGTACTCGCTACAGGTCACTTTAAAGAATAATGTGATGTGATTTCCCGGGAAATTGCTGTTTAAGGAATTTCCTCAGTGATTAAAGGAGGTCTGCTCCTCCGCTGAACCACAGTATAGATAAAGTCAATGAAACAGATGCTGAATAGTTCTTCATAAAGCCACTGTTATAGGAGAAACACATGTAGTGTTGTTGTTACACGGAGTGTTGATACCCAGCTGTTGATGATTGATTACTTTACTATTAAACTCCACATCCACCAGACTGGTAAACAAAAGGATTTTGCTCTAAAACACCACATACGTTTAGTAAATTTACCTTTACAACATAAAAATTATATTCTTCTACATCAGGAGTTTTCAAACTTTTTTGTCAGCTGAAACCATTTGAAAAAAACTATTTACTTGAAGTAGACCCTGGGGTTTTAAGTAAATATTTGTATAATTTAATAGCACATTTGCATGTTTAAACATCAAAACATTAATTTCCAACCGTTTTAAAGTTTTATCAATATTATTTTACATCGTTATTGTTATTATTACCTGTTATTGGACCCTTTTTATTGGTACATAAAATGTATCTGTCTATTTCACATATCGTCGCTGTCCGATGAAAACCACGTATGTCCATTTTGCCGATTTTAAGATTCTTCAACGGATTGAATGTCCAGGTTCATTTCCGTATACAGTATGCTTCACATATCTAAATGGCCAATGAAAAGTTGTGAAATCATGTCATCTGATATTCACGTATATCCATTTGGTGTCAAAGCTGTCAATCACGCCGGGTATTTGGTTGCATGTAAACGTACCTACTGACTTTCCTTCATCGAGGTAAACGTTTCCCCCCTGACGCCAGACGTACGTCTAGGAGTGACAACATTACGGTAGGACTGTGCAAACAAAGTATCTGTCTAGCATTACCATGTCAGTGTATTGATTCATTATTCCTTTATAGTTTGCAAGAGACAGTTAATAAATGTATAATTAATATTAAATAAACGAAACGTATTTAATAAACCAAGAGGTAGGCTATTTAATAAACTGAGCATATTCATCTGTCAATATAATACGCGACTTGGCAATTCTAATTAATGATCGGAAGAACACATATCGAACACTGTTACTGTACAATATGCACGTATGTCCATTTAAACTCAATTTTGGTCAAATGTGGATTATATCATTACACTGGCAAGAATATGGTTACATGTAAAGATGCCGTACCAAGTATGACAACGCTACATTCAACTGCTTTTGAAATACAATGTTTTTTTCACTTCCTGAAAAAGAACCGTTTTGGACATACGTGAGTTTCATCGGGCAGCGACGATATGTTTTCTGATATAGGTTTGTGTAATGGTCATATGACATTTAGATTTAACAAATAAAATAAATCTTGCAATTCCCTCGCAAACCCCCAGGGGGTTGCAAACCCCAGTTGGGTAACCCTTACTGTGTGTATACAGCAGATTGAATGAAGCGAATAAATTGCTTATTCACAAGTAGTTGGAAGCTTGAACATTTTGAGTTAATTCGCTTCATTCGCGCGTGAAAATCAGAAGTGAATACGCTCAATTTACCCGCTTTAGCTAGTCTCTGTGTATATATAACTCAAATTGTTTAAAGAGAGTTTTTTTTACAACTTATCAGATTGTCGACCTTCTCACTCACTTTCTTCCAAGCAAAATCCTTTTTATTCATGTTTCTATAAAAGTATGAAGATATGTCGTACAGCTCCGGGTGTCCACATACAGCAACAATGATTTTGTCCTCCATTGTTGTTTTTTAAGGTAAGTGCTTGCAATAAATGTATTTAAGCTACATTTAAACAAAAGTTTTTTGTTTTCAAATATTTTTGTATAAATGTAGCTTAAATAAATTGATTGTGACCACTTACCTTAAAAAATTTAGTAAATTAAATGAATGTTTTTTCAGTGTGCCTCTGCTCTCTACATCATAATCACGTCACTATTAGAGCAAGCTCCTGATTAGTAAACACGGCGCGAATATCGTCATTTTTCAACTACGTCATTTGCGCTGCCTCACTCGCCACAATCGCGCCGCAGGAAGTCTATCGCATCTTAGCATTGACTTAACATGTAAATCACTTTTCGCCTAATGTTGCATAAGTGTCTGGTGTGAACACAGCAGTCTCTTGTAGCCTTCATACTAAAGGTCTGGGAATGCTTTGAATGGCAAAGGAACGCACAAGAGGCGATATGACTGACACGTAAACCAACCAATCACGTTTCGCTTTATTCCAAGTCATGTTTAGAAGCGTTGAACATCTTCAAAGTTTATAACAACAATGGCAAACGCATTAAAATATCTAGATTACACTAACTGTTAAAGATCACGACACACACCTTACAAAAATCCTGTATAATACAACTTTGAATCTACTTTAGCGTTTCCAGTTAAGTGCGCCTTATACATAAGACGTTCAGCCAAAGATCTGTGGGTGTGCTGGGTCTATAAGATTGAAGACTTTCTTTTTTATGCAAGCCATACTTTACTCAACAAATCCTTCTGCTAATTTTGGAGCAAGGAGTTCCCCTCCATGAACACAATCAGTTTGGCAGCATCACGTATAGTGCAGTTTTCCTGCAAGAAACTTTCTAACAACTTTATTTTGCCAAAAAATATTGCATGTTGCATACTAATGATTGTATTTTACATTGACTCAGTCTTATTGTTTTCTAATAATTTTTTGTTGTTTATTATTTACTTGTGATCCTGCCTGTGAAATCTAATCTAATGTATTAATTTTGTTGACATTTCTTTTTGGATAATCCAGCAAGCCAGAAGTTTAACATCCAATCACATTAAATGGGACATTTCACAAATCTTTGTTGTCCCTAGAGTACATATGTGAAGTTTTATCTAATTTATAGCATGTTAAAAATGCCACTTTGTAGATGTGCCTTTAAAATGCAAATGAGCTGATGAAATGCAAACACTGATCACCATAATGGCGGTTTATTGAAATTGAAACTCAATTGTGCTGTCAATTATTTTCTCTCTCTGCACTAAATTGGTTGGATAGTGCAGATTAAGGGGCGGTATTATTATAATAAGATCCCCTTCTGACATCACAATGAGAGCCAGATTTTTATGATCTATTTGTTCACATGCTTGCAGAGAATGGTTTACCAAAACTCAGTTACTGGGTTAATCTTTTTCACATTTTCTAAGTTGATAAAATCACTGGGGACCGAATTATAGCACTTAAACATGAAAAAAGTCAGATTTTCACGATATGTCCCCTTTAATGATGTTAAAACATAAATCAAAACTTCAGCACCCGATTTGGCATCGCCGCCAAGTACATGCTGGACCCCAGCGCATCTATTAGTGCTAAAGTCAATAATTCCAGTCTAGTTGGTATTGGTTACACTCAGACCCTCAGACCAGGTGTGAAGATCACACTTTCTGCCCTGATGGATGGGAAGAACATTAACTCTGGAGGACATAAACTAGGTTTAGGACTCGAGCTGGACGCATAACCCCCCAATCCACGTTTCACTGGGAATTACTGGAAAGAAATCTTTCAACACGCACCCATCTGCAGATACTCCTTTAGTTTAAACCCAAAGCTGACCTTTGCGTTTCATATTTCTTTCTTTCAGTGATGATTCCCAAATGCCTCTCTCTCCAGACTGGAGCTTTAGTCTGCTTGTGTTGTTATTTATTCTGTCTGGTTATGGATGATGAAAGAAAGAGGTTTGCACAAAAATCTTGTCATTATTTACTTGGCGCCATGTTGTTAATTTGGTGAAATTCCTGCATTTGTGGTCTTGAAATAAAATCCAGAGACCATTAATTCTGAGACCAAGACAAGACTGAGACCAAAGACAGTCGGGTCCGAGACCAAGACCATCAAAAAATTGTCTTGAGTACAAAACACTACAGTCAACATTAAAGACATCAAGATTATTTTTTTCACAAAATGATCTTTACGTTAAAACCGCTGGGTTTTCAGAGGCAGTGTCACATTTATTTACATGCTGTACAGTAGTAGGCCCACCCATTTACTGGTTATCTTATCATTGAGAAGATCTGTCCTGCCCTATACTGTACATGATCATGTCATCACCCAAAGAAGCTGGAATGAACTTCTACAGCGTGTGTTGGGCCTCAGGTGACGGTCGGGCGTAGTTTGGGTAACCAAACAAACATCAGAGTCTCCCTGGACGAGACGGAAAAATGGTTGTGATCACAGAAGACACGGAGACAATGGCTTCTGTGTGAACCAGATAGTTTGACTCTGGAAATATTCAACCTACACCCACACAAGCATATGCACAAAAACACACACAAACACACACATACACGTCTCTTTTAGAGAGAATATAAAATACTGTAAATCTGAGGTCTTTTGTTTGGGGAAAGACAAACTAATCAATCAAAATATAATAAACAAGAAGAGACACAAATACTTTAGATGTGTATGCACGGACTCAAAAAGGTCATTTGATATTAAACGGCAAAATTATGCATATTATAATAATACTTAAAGAAACAATTCACACAAAAAGCTTTGCTCATAGCATAGTTGTAGAGCAGTGGTTCTCAAACTGGGGTCCGGGGCCCCCAGGGGGGCCGCGAGATGGTGACAGGGGGGGCCCCGTTTTATGATTATTTTATCATGAATTCTGTGTAATTAAACCTAAAAAATAAGGCTACTAACCAACAGCACTACTCTGTATAACTTAATATGTTTTGTTTAATTAAAATGTTACATTTTAGAACAGTTTTTTTCATAAATTTTCTTTGGGGGGGCCGCGAAGGAATGCACCGTACACAAGGGGGCCCGCAAGCGGAAAAAGTTTGAGAACCACTGTTGTAGAGCATTGTGTTAGCTGTGTAAACGGGTTTACTCATATTGATTAAAACAATGCATACCTTGTTACACACCGTCGATTTGGATAAAAGTGTCTTGCTAATGCGTTAGATGTAAATATGCTTTCATTGTTCCATAGAGACCAAAAGGAGAAGTTTTAAAGAATGACCTGCCTGTTATTTTTCATTTAATGCCAGTTTGAATAAATGCAGTATTGCACAGAAACAGCAATAATGTCAAATCTTTCTCAGCTTTTAAATGAAATGATGTTTTGATAGGATATCAGATGACTATTTAAACCTGCACGCACTTAGTGAAAGTCCTCGAGGCCTTGAAAGAAAAAGCAATGAAGCACATGACATGCATGCACGTAAGAGTGAAGATCTGAGATATAAACAAAACACACAAGGGTCTGACAGACATGAAGCAGGTCACACACACACACACACACACACACACACACACACACACACATATACACAAAAAAGCGTCCCGTATATAGCAACATTTTTGTGCAATGTGACGCAGAACTATAAGCCAGCTGGAAAAATGCTCTTAAAGGAATAGTTCACCCAAAAATAAAAATCAGCCCCTATATCACTCACTCTCAAGCCATCCTAGGTGTATATGACTTTCTTCTTTCAGCCAAACACACTCAAAGTTATATTAAATAAAATCTTGGCTCTTCTCAGCTTTATAATGGCATTGAATAGTGCCCCATATTTAAATCTTCAAAAAGCGCACCCACCCATCAAAAACTAATCCATATGGTTATTAAATATCTTTTGAGTCAAAGTAATGGATTTTTGTAAGGAAACATTCTTTATATTCCAAACTTAATCAATCACGGCCATGTTTGTTCACAAGTAAGTTGAGGTCATGCGATGCAAAGTTACCAAAATAAAGTAATATAGTAATTACAGTAATAAAGTTATACGCATATTTTGATTGACAAGTTCTAAGCAGTCAACAGGTGAATAAAAATAATTTATATAAAAGACTACACAATAGTTTGACACAAACGTTGATCCTGTAGTTTTATATTCCCAACGCAATCTCATGGCAATTCGTACAAATTTTACTAGGTGGTTAATTCGTACGACCACACTCATATACGGTTTTGTATGATTTGTTTAACCACTGTGATGTTGGGGTTAGGGGTGGGGTGTCTTTATTGTTTTTGAATAATAATCGTACGTTTTTTAACGATTCACATGATTGGCGATTCTGATTGGCCAGTCGTGACTTTCCTAGGTTCGTTCTTTTTAGTTAACTACCGCTCAAAACTAATAACACACGGCTGTAAATTATTTTGACAGGTACAGTTTAATATTAAAATGAGTCTTTTAATAACACATATGACATTATATTTACAAATGATTAATCCAAATAGTGTGTTATCTTAAATTATACCACGGGCCTGTTGAATGCCTTATTGAGAACTGTTCCACGGGTGTTGATTATTTTTCTGTAAACTGCACACCTGGCCTGTTAAATGTCTTAAAAATAGACACCAGAGCCATTTTTGTGGTTACCGTGGAATAACTGACTCCGGTCCTTTGAATTATTTGAAAATAATGCACACCCACAGCGTAACAGCACAACATTATTTTCTTATAATTCAACGCCCCGCCGTCAATAATTCCTTACGTAAACGTTTTCCTCATGGAAGGTCTGTATTCATTTAAAATTAGCATTTTTTTATTAATATTTAATACTTCTTACCTTACTTATTAGGTAAACAGCCGTGTAATAAGCGGGTTAATGTACAGTCAGCAGGTTGTTATTGCAAAATAAGCCCATTCGCGTCTGGTCCTGATCACACTGTCTGGGTTTATTTATGCAATAACAACCTGCTGCCTATACATTATCTCTTACTTAAAGGGATACTTCACCAATTTAGCATTCAGCTTTGTATCTGTAGAAACCCGGCAGTATTACTGAATGACCATGTTTCCCTCCATCATTTCCCCCTGAGAGGAGAGATATCTGCATTTTGGTTCTGCAAAAAAGTCCTCCGATGATGCAAAAATCGTCATATTACATCATCGGAGGACTTTTTTGCAGAACCAAAATGCAGATATCTCTCCTCTCAGGGGGAAATGAGGGAGGGAAACATGGTCATTCAGTAATACTGCCGGGTTTCTACAGATACAAAGCTGAATGCTAAATCGGTGAAGTATCCCTTTAAAATATATACGAATTCCTGCGAGATCGAGCTTATATTTCTAGTCAGCATTTCTGTCAGTACACAAAGGCCTGACCAAGGTCAGTCTGATAGAGTAATCGAGGGATTCCCCTGTAGTTATGGAAAGATAAGATGAAGTTCCTGTTATCGAAGATTCTCCCAGAGCAACACAAAACACACAGGCCGGTCTGAAGTCACATCCTGACCCCAAACACAGATTACATTGTGTGTGCGAGTGTCCATTCACTCTCAGAGACGAAAAGTTCACAGTTCTCCACTGAGGCGGTAACATTTCATTCCATTACTGCATCTCTCTAAGAGACCAAGTTGGTCGCATGGACAAATGCCATCAAACCTCAGATTTTCCACAGGATCTCTAAAGGACAATAGATGTGTGTTTGTGATAGAAAACGCACACACACGAGTATCAAGCTTTGAATAATGACCCCCCCAGGTAAAGCATTAATGTAAAGTGCTCAAACACTACATGAAAAATTGCAATGCCACCAATGATGAGGGGAAACATGTGCTATTAACATCCCCGTGAACAGACGTTGCTTCCGTATTGTGGCGTATTTCCAAGTGAAACGGAATATCTCATAAAGAAAATAGTGGGCGTGGCTTGTGTTTTCCACTGTAAATTGACTAGATATAGAAAAGTAGGCGTTTCATTCAGGAATGTAACTCGCAACAGACCGACTGTGAGTTCACACCAGAAGCGGAAGAGGCGGCAAAATGGCACTATTTGCGTGTAGTTGGACGCGTGAACATTTTGAGTTTACTCGCTTCATTCGCGTGTAAATTCGCTTTATGGGAGGGGCTTCTTCTGCCTCCGCTTGCTTCCTGTAATCACGCCACTACTAGAGCAAGCTCCTGATTGGTTAACACGATGTGAATATCCACCAAAGTACAGATTTTTCAGTGCTCAATTCGCACGTTCTGCGCCATTCGCACGCACTCCGCCGCAGGATGCTTATTCGCGTCTTTGCATTGACTTGTAAACATGTAAAATCACTCATGCTTGCTGCCTCTTCCGCTGCTGTTGTGAATGCAGCATGACAGTTCAAGGGGGCGGAGTTAACAGATGCTCCGCCCAAGCTGATGTCATCAGAGAAGGATTGCCATAAAAGGACGGATGTACATTTTCAGATTTTGACTAAAGTTTATGAGGGCACATGAATAAAAAAATAATGACCCACATGGATAAATTGTTTCTAATGAACACGGCAAAAAATAAGAATGGTCTTTTTTATGGGGTGTGGTATAGAGGTGTGACACAGAGTTGACCCTCCATTAAATTAATATAAGTAATGTCACGATTGACACTTTTAAATGAGTACGTTTTGCACCACTAGAATTTTCAAATGAAATTGCAAACGTGTGTTTTATGAACAGGTTCCACAAACACTGTCCTTAGCACTCATCCCCATCTTACACCATTGGTTGAGCAAATGTTGCTCTGGTTAGAACTCTCAAACAAAAAAACTATGTGCGGTGAAACCCCAGACCGCAGTTGCCAAACGGTGTCAGACGGCAGCCGATGGGAACCCTGACTGACTCACTCGGCGCTTTACATTTAGGTCAAAGAGAAACAAACTGTAAAACTCTTGAAACAGTGGGTCTGGACATTGACAGAGCGCTTCATTTATCAACGTCATTTCACATAAACACGTTTTACACACTAATATATCATCGCTGATTCAGAGCCTGCAGAAGCCGGTCAGACACGACTACAGACTGCGTCCTCACATTGACCACAATACTTGGTTAAATATACACATCTTATGTTTAAACATGTTGAGAGGTGATTCTGGAGAAGGCGAGAATGCAAATGAATGCCTTTCAACACACACACACACACACACACACACAATCTGTGAGTCCATCTTGAGACATGGCACAAGTGTTGTAGCAGGTGGTGCCATAAAAGGACATCAATGACCCACATTTTTTGTTTTCCCATCCTGTCTAACCTGTGATGACAATGTCACTGAGCAATAGGATAAACAACACACACAATTCAGCTGATCTATGTTAGACATATGTAAGAACAGCTGGATGCATTTCGAGGGGGTAATGAAACGAAATGGCTCCAGTAGGCTGTAAAAACGCCTCTTAAGACTGAAGCAAAAATAGTTTGGAATTACTCAAACAGATACACTGAGGTCATTCACCTCAGTCTGACAATCGTAAAACATTTTAAGGATAATCCCAAACTTGGTGATGGGACCAGTGGGACCACTTTTTGTAGCAAGAAACAAGAACAAAACAAGCAAGAAACATGATAAGCATTAGATAATGTACATTGATCGCCTAGAAATGAAATGCCCCATCATTTACAAAGGTCCACACATTCCCCTGCATGTTTATTTATTAAATACTTTGGCAAATTTTAATCCTGGGTAAAAAGTAATGTCAACCTAAGGGTTAAAATTACCCTGGGGTATAAACTGCAAGTATGAAACCTCCATGAATGTAGTTTTTAAACTCAGTATAATACGTATATACAGAATTCCATCGATTCAAATTACATTATATTCCGAATACATCACATTCAGATTAATCAACCACATTCAGATTACATCATATACAGATTACATTATATTCAGATTAATCACCTATATTCGGATTACATCATATTTAGATTAATCGCCTATGTTTGGATTACATCATATTCAGATTAATCGACTATATTCAGATTACATCATATTCAGATTACATCATATTCAGATTAATCGCCTATATTCAGATTACATCATATTCAGATTACATTATATTCAAATTAATCGCATATATTCGGATTACATCATATTCAGATTAATCGCTTATATTCAGATTAAATCATATTTAGATTAATCGACTGTATTCGGATTACATCATATTCAGATTACATCATATTCAGATTAATCGCCTATATTCAGATTACATCATATTCAGATTACATCATATTCAGATTATTCGCCTATATTCAGATTACATCATATTCAGATTACATTATATTCAGATTAATCGCCTATATTCGGATTACATCATATTCAGATTAATCACCTATATTCAGATTACATCATATTTAGATTAATCGACTATATTCGGATTACATCATATTCAGATTAATCGACTACATTCAGATTACATCATATTCAGATTAATCGAGTATATTCAGATTACATCATACTCAGATTACATTATATTCAGATTATTCGCCTATATTCGGATAACATCACATTCAGACTAATCGACTATATTCAGATGACATCATATTCAGATGATTCAACTATATTCATATTATAGCCTTAAATTTAGCAAATTACAAATTTGTATTTATGTAGAAAACAGAAAATAATGGATAATACTGCTTTGTACATAAATCATCCAACATAATGTAAAGAGCATTCAATTAAAATATAACTTTGATATCTAAGAAATCGACAATTTTATAATATCTTTAATATTGACTAAGTAAGATCATGTCAAACACTGAAATCGATGACTGCAATTTTGATTCTCCAAATGTCATCATTGGATTGAGATTTTAAACTGGATTTCACAAAACAGGGTCACGTTATATAAAAAGGTTTTCAAGAGGGTGTTTCATGAAAGGTACTTCTTGGGCTTGTAATTCTGTCTCATTCGATGTTCTTTCAGTCAAACAGGCAGAAAAAACAATCTCTAATGTAAACCAGTAATAAAACACTGTAATAAGTCTGTCAGAGCTCAGGGGGCCCAAACTAAGAGCCACTTTCCTCTCCAAACCTGAACGCAACAGGAGGTTTTTTACACAGCAAGAGAAAACACAACGGTAAAAGAAATACTTTTATCTTGTAATCTTTTTCTTTCCTTTAGATTTCAAAAAAGCTTTAAAGCGAGACAACTGCATAGTGCTGCTTTTTTATTAGTGTATAAAGTATTTTTGTGAGAGAATCAAAGTTTTATGTGTAGTTAGTGAAGCATTGAGGCGATCGTCTCTCCTCAGTGAACCCAGTCAGCTGCCTTCACAGCTGCTAACAGGCGTCCTTAACCGACAACTGATGTGTTCAAAGATATTGCTTCCCCTGAACACACACACATACACACACAGTCTCGCTCTCTCTCTCCACCGAATCACTCAACAAAACTTCAGATATTAACATTCATCCAGAAGAGACACACAGGAGCCTTTGTCCTAATTTCCAAGCACCCAGAATGAGACAGACTCAGTCGCCCAAGGGATCATGAAGACGGTCACAGCAGATAAGACACGCAAACCAGTTATATTCTAGAAATCATGTAAATTCTTTGCATGAAAGAAAATCTATGTTAAGTAAGAATAGTATTAGTAGTTTAGGTATAGAGTTTCTTTACATAGACAAAGAATGAGAAAAGATAAACAGTACGCGGAGAAGGACCTTTTAGCGCGTCAGGTCACACTGCTATAAACACAGACAGACACATGAGACGTCCACACAGCCTTTCATGTGCTTTCAGGAAATAACTCCCTGTTACATGCACGTGGACCATTAGTTGTGCTGACATCCAACAAAAACACATCTACTTTTGAGATAAAGTTGTCAACTGTCAGTCAGAAAAACCCTGAATAATGCCAGATCCTCTTAAACTACAGAATCCATTATAAAACCATTCATGAGAAAAATAAGTTCAAGTTTTTCCATAGTTATGATGGAGAAACTTAACGTTCGGGTTTCCTGTTAGGAAATTCAACAGGATGTGGAAAACCTTCAACATATATTTCACTTATGTAATGGATGGAAATATGTTGTTTTGATTGTTTGATATTAATAACTAAGGAGGCAACGATACAGAATTTTGTGCCGATCTTATGGGTGAAACAATACATCGATATGGATCAATGCATCCATTAAGTTTTAAACGATACGATGCACCGATGCAATATAGGTACCTTTATTTTGACACTCCTTGACGTAAAGTCCATCTATGCATTTCTGCCAAAGCGCGCATTTTCATCTATTTCTGTGTGCTAGTGTCAGCAAGTGAATGCAATGCAGCAATAAAGCGGTTGTAGCAGCAATAACACAGGGACAGAAGCAGATGTTGTGACTGCTATTGGATGCAAATCGTGGGTTTGGAAATATTTTGTATTTGGACAAACAGATAGAAAACCAGCTGAAACACTAACGATTTTGACTGTTGCCATCATAAGCTTGATTTTATCTGACTTTTTCCCCTCAATATTTATTTTTCTTTATTTAAAAAGTGTATTTTTTAGTTTGTTGTTGTAAATGTCTCAATTGGGACAGAGATTTTGAGAGTTTAATTTAACGTTCATGTTATATATTTTGGTTGCATTCGTGAGTTATTAAAATGTAACTGCGCAACTAGGCATGTAATAGTAAAGTATCGATAAATGAATCAAATTGTAATTACATCAAAGAAATGTTTGATAAACATTGCATTGCTGGCGAAGATAATCGATATTGTATCATATCGCAACAAACTGTCCAATTTACACCCCTGGCCGATACTGATATTCAATTACTTAGAATGACATCTGCCGATACGAATACATGCCGATAGTTTTGCTTTTTCCTCAAATTATTATGTCACAAAATCCTAGAAGTGTAGAGTAACTTTGTTTAAGCACTTTTGTATTATTGCCTCTATATGACAAATTACTTTATTGTATCCAAATCTTTGCATAAAAGTGTCTGATAAATGCCCAAATGTAAACGTACAAACTATAATTTTGTTGTCATTGTGACCCAATTCAAAATAATCACACAGTATGAGCTATGACTCGGATGCTTTCAGCCATGTGATCGAAGGGATTTTCCTGTCTGATCCAATCTGGCAACCCAAGCGAAGTCAACTGACATCATCAGCACAATGCCGACAGCCCTTTGCGCCTGACACCGCTGACACCAAATCCCCCAGAGTGCACTTCAGCTTCAGATAACACAATACAGACAATCACACAAGAACAACTTTGTGTCTGCCAAGGACGTATCCCAGAAGGCATTGCATTGACAATAAAAACAACAGACAACGACAGGTGACACAGAAACAGCTGATGTTACACACCTGCTATGGTCAAACCATCTATGAACTTGACCTCTGACCCTACCACTAACCCAAGATAGATTCTCATGAGACACATGCATGGTAGCTCCTACAGAAACCAATGGGATTATTTTAATAATAATGAATATTCAAATGAATGAATAATGCATTTTATGGCGCACTGTGCCTTTAAGAAGAGCCAATGCTGGATCTCAGACTTGCTTTGATGAATTAATGGACCCTACGATGTGATACTCTATCCCAGGATCGGTGTAAGCAGCTGAACACACTAAAGAGATGTTGGGATATCAGTTACAACAGAGATTGAGTAAAAGGCACTACATTTATAATCGAAACTGATCTGCTTTCCATCATTAAGCACTTGAGTTTGATGATGGTCTTGATTTTAGACAATAGCACAAGATCAAACCTTATTCTGAATAAACTCCTTATTGCTGCCACGAAATTTCTGAAATTTTATTCTAGATTTCAGAATGAATTCTTGGTGCGTGTAACAAATCACATGAGCTGTAAGTGTGGCCACAAAGTCAAGACTAACAAAAATACACAACGCTGTCTTTTGTTTAACGTTTTTCGAGTTTCCCACAGGAACTATGAAGTTATACGCGGAAACGGTTATTGCAAAACTGTTACCCACACACACCTGATATCCGCCTACCCAGGATGCACCTGGACCGTCTGTAGCTTTCATTGAAGATTTCCAGCAGTGCACAAAAACAAAAAAATGCACATATTAGCCTCCATTACCTGATTTATTAATACACCAGGGAGTAGATCAAATATCAGAAAGGACCACAGCAGTCCATGTCAGATCTCTGGAGAGAATGAGTGTAATGTGTGTAAGTGTGTGTTTGTGCGTGTGTGTGTATGTGTGTGTGCGTTCGCCGGCCAGGCTCGAACATTCCAGTGAACTGACGAACCTCTGACAGATGTTAACAATTAAAGATGCTGTTATACGCAAGAGGACGAGAGAGCGAGAGAGAGACATTCGATTGCTCAATCTACTCTTGTTCCTCATAAAAACAAAGCCATAGTCATTTCTATCAGGCCTGATTCTCAAATATCAAGAAAATACATTTTTGGAGGGTGATTGAAGCTCACACAGAGTTGAACCCTGAGATGAGCTCTGACAGTCCAGCAAAAGTTCAAATTCGCAACATTTAGCAAAAAATCACTTTAAAGTTGAAGAAGATCGATATAACAGACGGTGTAAAACCACAGAGGAAAGCACTTAATGAGCCAGGAAAGTGTTATGTATGGAAAAGTAACGAGTGACATTTTTGGCAGAAATCGTTCGCTTTGCTGATAAAGCCACAAATGCACATTTGTGGACCTCAAGGACACCTTTAATCACAGCTCATTAGGTATCTATAGTGTCAGGGATCAATGTAAGGGTGCTTTCACATCTGTAGTTCGGGTTATTTGGTCCGAACCAAAAGCAAAAATATTATTCATTGTAACAAAATTCATTGGCCACATGTATTTGAACATATTTCCTAAACTGCTTCTCGATTGGTCAGAATCAACGTGTGCAAAATTCCAACGAAACCCCGGAAGTAAACAAAAAGAAGGAAAATACAGCAGATGTTTGTTTGAAGCGTACCGAGACCTCCGCTTGTTTGGTCCGCTTTTGGTGCGCACCAGAGTTCGATTGTTGTATTCTCACCTGCCCAAATGAACCGCACCAACTGAGCAATCGAACAATCCAACCGAACTAAATGAAGCAGGTGTGAAAGCACCCTAAAATATCTATCATATGAGAGAGAGAGATACATTGAGTATTCATTATGTGTAGATACTTAAAGGATTACTCCACTTTCATAAAAAAAATCCAGATAATTTACTCACCCCCCTGTCATCCAAGATGTTTATGTCTTTCTTTGTTCAGTTGAGAAGAAATTATGTTTTTTTGTCAATTTTTTGACACAAGCATTTTTCTCAATTTAATAGACTTTATTGTACCTCAACAGGTTACAGTTTCAATGCAGCTTCAAAGGACTCTAAATGATCACAACCAAGGCATAAGGGTCTTATTTACCCATTTTCCCCCAAAAAAATACATCTCATCACAACATCTCATCCACGCTAGTCTTGCTGCTCCAGCACAACCTTATGTATTACATAATATTGTGAAAAGGTCACGCATAATGTTTACGAAATTACCGCTGTTTACAAGTGTTTACAAGTGTGGAGAAAGAGGAGCGTTCAGACGTTGTTGTATGTGTGATATTACTAATTAATGTCTTTATGTCATTTAATTGTTTAAAATGGTCCGCAAATGTGCGTTTCACACATAACGCAGTATTGCACTGGCCAGCGTGACCTTACGTGTTGCGTCACACAGCTAGTGGTTTTAAAAAGTCCTTTTTTCTTGCTGAAAATGCTGGTGGTTTCACTAGATAAGACCCTTATGTCTTGGTTTGGATCGTTTAGAGCAGTGGTTCTCAAACTGGGGTCCGGGGCCCCCAGGGGGGCCGCGAGATGGTGCCGGGGGGCCCCAGTTTTATGACATTTTTATAAAATACATTAATTTATCATGAAATCTGTGAAATTAAACCTAAAAAAAAAAATAAGGTAGCACTACTTTGTATAATTTAATGTTTTGTTTAATTAAAATGTGAAGTTTTAGAACTGTTTTTTGTCATAAATTTTCTTTGGGGGGGCGCAAAGGAATGCACCGTACACAAAGGGGGGCCGCACGCTGAAAAAGTTTGAGAACCACTGATTTAGAGTCCTTTGAAGCTGCGTTGAAACTGTTGATGTTCAATAAAGTTGATTAAATTGAGAAAAATCCTGTAATGTTTTCCACAAAAAACTGTACCCAGTCTCACGGAGTTGCGTATAAATAGCACAAAGTGTAAAAATCGTGCAATACGCCAAATTCGACTTTGGCGTGCAAATGATACGCCAGTCCTTCCCATTCACTTAAACGGCGCATCTTTTTTGTCGTTTTATTGGTTTCTCAATTTTTTTGCTTTTTTTACCATTTTCGCCCGGGTTTAGGGTTAGACCAACTGTTTGCTATATATGACATCCTAACCCAAACCCCAACTCTAACCCCAACTCCAAGTGACAATGGCTTAAATATGGACAAAAACATGGAGAAACCTGCACCTCCTTAAGCAAATCTGAAATCTAACCCTAAGCCCAAGCAAAAATGGTTTAAAAAAATGAAAAAAATTGAGAAACCAATAAATAAAACGACAAAAAAAGACGTGCCGTTTATGTGAATTGGAAGGACTGGCATATCATATGCACGCCAAAGTGGAATTTGGCGAATGTATTGCATGATTTTTACACTCTATTTATACGCAACTCCGTGAGACTGGGTTCAAAAACTACATTTCTTCTTGAATGAACAAAGAAAGACATCAACATCTTGGAAGAAATGGGGGTGATTAAATTATCCAATTTTTTATGAAAGTGTAGTAATCCTTTAATGCATTTTACTGCTTCATTCTGTTATTTAACTTTGCGTTCAGCCTTTTGTTCTTATTTTTTTATTTTATTTCTATAATTTACTATTTCACTTTAATTTGCACGTCTTTGTTTTTACTTTAATTTGCAGTATTTGTATGCAGCCCAGCTGCAAATGCTTTGGCGATACAAATGTACAGTTTTTGTCATGCCAATAAAGCAGACTTAAAGAAATTTAAATGTTTTGAAATGATGTATTTTTTTTTACAAATTACTTATCTGTGAGCTTCATGTGGCCTCATAATCTTAAAACCGCAAATCTTCTCTTCTCCTCGAAACAATCTCTGACGGTCCATGAGGATATCATAGCGATTAGCAAATAGCAACATGACTCAACTTAAACGATCCAATCAATTCTCAATGGACGAATTCACGTCCAGCCCTACCTTTATCATTTTAGAAGCTGTTTCACCTGGATATACTTCACCACGGGGAAAATAAGACAATCACTGCTTCCATTTCATGGCCACTTTAAATTGAAAAAATGAAAGCGAGACAGAGAGAGACCTACTGCTGAATCTGTAAATATACACATATATTTGAAAATCTTTTTTTTAACATAATTTAGTATATTTATTTTAGATTTTATCCCTCACTGTGTTTACGTCTTGCAAATGTCAAGCTGTCAATTTAAACCAAACTGAATTTCATGAAAACAATTTGAAAATAAAATTGAATGAACATCGCAAAAACAGATTAGTAACATGTTGCACCATGACATTAATAATATCTCATTATATTTCAAAATATATTTATGCATTTATTGCAATGTCAGAGAGTTACTTTTATTTTTAAAACTACCCTTTAAAAAATATTTTTGTACTTACATTTTTAAGTTGAATCAACTAGGATTTACAAGTCATTTCGACTATCTTCAACTATCTATTTTTCTACAGTGTATAGTTTTACAAAAGATTGCTTATATATTCAAGTAAACATTTCAACAGTAACACTTTACAATAAGGATGTATTTAACATTAGTAAGTTAATGCATTAACTAACGTGAACTAACAATAAAAAATGCATTTACAGAATTAATCTTAGTAAGGGATAGTTCAGTCAAAAATGAAAATTATCCATTGATGTACTCATTCTCAAGCCATACAAGATGTATATGAGTATTTATTTGAGCTTTATTATGGTAGTAAATAGTGCTTCTGATTTGAAGCACAAAAGTGCATCCATCCTTCACAAAAGTAATCCACATGGTTTCAGGGGGTTAATAAAGGCCTTCTGAGGACAATCAATGTGAATTTGTAAGAAAAAAAAATATTTTTAAAACTTTACAATCTAAAATATTTGAGAAAGACCATTTTTGTTAACTTTATTTTTTAGGGGTGTAGGAGAATAAATTTCCTCAATGATCCGGCAGCTCTATCTAATGACTTACTATCCAAATACCCTATCCCAACATTCCCCACCCGTCCCTGTAATCTGGGTCTGTAGGACTATTTTAGGCACCTGTTACTGGATGGATCACAGAGCCCAGCTGTCCATCTATCAATCACTCAGTGATATGGTAAAGATCCCAAAAGCCATCGTCACTTCTACACAAAACTCTTACATATCTTTCTTTTTCTCTTATAGTTCACCTCACAATAAACCTTGGTCATTACTTACTTAATTGCATTATAATCAGTGACGTTTTCTTATATGTTGCTTGTATGTAAGTGGGAATATACATTAAACACATCCAAGACCACAGTACAGTAGATAATGTCTGCATGCATACGTAATATACATGAATACCTATCAGCAACATATATTCACACTTCATGTTGAGTGAATGGGTGTGTAGAGATAAATTGAAAGAGGTGAGTTGTGTTTCCTGTACAGACACGTGACACACACACACACACACACATTTTTCCTGCCTGTCACCCTAAACTCTGGCGTAAGGGAGGGGAGGGGGGTCTCAGAGTCAGGTGACCTTCTGGAAAGATCCGTCTCTTAACCAATGACAGCCGGACTGAAAGCACTGCTGTCATGTGTCAGACGGCCGTCTCGTTCCACTCCATCTGTACTGCGGTATGGAGGCCACATGTAGGGAGTCAAGCACTCCACAAGTCCTTGTTGTCCAATCAAAATCACTCTCAATTATTCATTTGTCTGTCTTCATTACATTCTGCACATACATTTGGCATCCACTGTACTTAAACTTTACATTTTATTACTTGGAAATCGAACCCATGACTTTGGCCATGCTAGAAAACGAGTCACGGAAATGAGCATTTCACAGATATCTACTACCGACTTTCTCATTATAACATTGTTGTTGTATGTCGAATTGTTTTGAGAGAATGCAACACTGCCCTGACTCCCACCCATTAGCCACCAGAACAATCTAATGCTTTCCCTGCTGTAAAAACACCAACACTGACCCTGGAACAGATCCAAGGGTTCTTTCACAGACCATACAAAAACAGTCAACTTTAGATAGATCATAATTTTGAACAAGATGGACAACTAAGTCACATGTTTCAATTGCATTGCATTACGCAACAAAATATCAAACCAGAATGCATTTACACATAAATGATACTAAGACCATTTCACAGAACTGGGGGTCCGTGTGCAAGATGTTTTTTCCTAATCATATTTACAACCATTTGCTGGTAATGATGCAATGTCAACAAAGTCCTCCTGGGTTGTTCATATTACGAGCTGGTAAGTTCAGGTGTGTTAACTCTACTTATAGAAAAGGAGTAATTTGCATTTTAAGTTGTAATAATTCACTTATAAGGCTGCTGTAAACTGTAGCGTTATTAATTGTTATACTGCACCGCTGTCACATTTTGTACAGATATATTTTTTTGTAAATGAAAAGCTATCGACTAAAGGCGTTGTCTGATTCTGCCATGTTTTTCAAGGACACGTGCCCAAATCGGAGCTTAAAGTAAATCACGAGTTTCCCAGTGGTATTTACGACTTTGTGGTTGGGTTTGTGCACGTACATCTCGTAAATACGATGCATCTGACATGACTTCAACTCACCATGAATTCCTTTATAAAACTTTGCACTCATCAGTACACAAATAACTCATATGGGACGATCATTTCATGCCTGTAGGCTCTATCCAAATGAGGTGAATCCATACTGATAATCCATACTGGCATTGATCTTGTGCTGGGTTTAGGACCACACAATATCCTACTTCCATGCAAAGTACAAAATTCCTCCCTTATGACTAATGATCCCTAACAAGTGTTGCATTGGCTGATCTGTTTCATCCAGACAGATTGTAATAAGTATTAAAAGTATTATTATTTTTCAAAAATGACACAAAAACATGATAGAAACATAATAACTTATTTAAATAACATGATATAAATTGTTTAATTATACACATTTGTTGTAAATAGCTAGAAATGTGATCAAATTTTATATTAGGGTTGCATGTACTTGGCATGTGATACAACTTCCTTACTATGTGCATACATGTGCACGCATTGTAAATGCGCTTTAAGTAAAAAAATCGTAATCCAACCTTTACACTAAAATCTAACTCTTAAACCTAACCATATCTCAATTTTTTGTAAATGTGGGAAAGTTTTGCATGTAATTGTTGTTAATTAGGACCAACTAACATAAAATGTGGCTAAACTTTGATTCTAATATTTTGATATTTAAATGCACATGGACTTAAAACAAATCATGCATCGGTGAAATGCTTCATGGACAGATGAATGATCCATATATGTCTACACACAAGTCTTCGTTTTACACCAAGGAAAGTAAAAATAAGTGTTTAGATAACCTAAAATAACACTTTACCGTTTTATCAGCATGTCATCCAAGATTAAAATGTACACTTAGGAGAGAAAATAAAGTGATTTTGAAAAGTCTGACTCCAAAACGCCCCCTATCCCTGCACACTATCGGTTTCTGTCGCGCCACAGTAAATCAAACAACACTTACCTATGGATACAAGCCTGATGTGTTCCCTTTCTAGAAACTCCAGCGCGACGGACACATTCTCCAGTTTCATCTGCCTGAAATTGGGTCTGGAGTGATATTTTCGGTACATTTTCTTCTGGCTGAGAACTTCCAGGAGCCCGATGAGCTTGAGCCCGTCGGTCAGGTCCTTCTGCAGGTCGTTGATCTTCTTGTTTAAGCATTTCAGGTGCTCGTTGCACCATCTCGTGAAGGTGTTCTGCTGGATCTTCTTCCAGGGCGCATCTTCGGCCAGGTCCTTCTCCGTGGCCGGCATCTCCTCGTCCGCGTCCTCGCCGTTGTCCGTGCCCTGGTAATACTGCGGCGGCAGCTGCTGGTCGTAGTATGTATTATTGCTCATCATGTTTTTCTGATTTTCTAGCCCCTTTTATACTGGAATCAGCGTGCGAAACGTCGACGGGGGAGCGGGGCAGTGCCAGGCGCGCGCGCTCGCTCGCTCTCGCGTGGAAAGAAAGAAGTTTGAAAGTTGTGAAAAAAACACACAAGGCTATGAAACAGCTAAGAAAGAGTTGAGATATGAGCTCTGGACAGTCCTTGAGACAAAAGAAGATTGCTGAGCAAACGACTCGCGTTCCGAAACGCGGCACTATATTTAATAATCTAATTTAAATATTTTAAAATACTTCAAAATTTCTCTTCAGATAAGTTTTTAGAGCTCTCGAAGACTAAAGGTTTTCTGTGCTAAAGAAAAGAAAGACGGAAAACGGAGGCGCACGGCGGAGAGGAGCGCGCGTCTTCATAAACTTGAGTAGTTAAAGCAAACGAAGCGCTTTAAACATCTGAGACCCCTGCAGGAGCGCTCACACGTCAGGCTGCTGGATTTCCTGGTATGCTGCTGTCATCATGACCATATACAACTTCAGGACGGGTGATTCTCTAATCTGACCGAGATAGCGAGACGGACCCTCGATTGGGCGAAGCGCGCGGCGGGGAAGGTGATTGGACCCTCGAGCGCCGCGACAGTCATTTTTATTTTTAGAAACACCAAATTGGGCACATGGGTGGGCTAAAGTTGGGCTTGTTGTAAAAGTGTGCTCTCTTTAAACAATTGGGGCTGGAAAAAGCAAATGACAGCATCAATATAAATTAAGTCAGTGAGACGATTTAACACAGTGGACTCATCAAAGTAACGTTTAATAAATAGCTGTTTATTACTAAACCATAATAAACATAATATGGACAAACCTCTGTTCCGGTCAATGAAGTCATACAGTAGGGGTCTCCAATCTTTTTGGTGAGCAAGGGTTACCACAATGGATAAAACAGAGCTGGAGGGATACTTAAAACTTTTTTTGTTTTACTTGATTTGATTTTCTTTTACTTGTTGATATGTTTAAAATGTTAACATACATGAAAGAAGTCAAACTAATATGAAATATGTAATAAATCATTAGGCCTATATTAAAATTGAGGATGTTAATAGAATGCGCTTTGGTGGGCACTCACAGACTCTGTGCCCACCTCTGAGACCATGTTGGAGAGCACTGTCATCAGGGTTTTAAAAACTCTTCTGGCTGTTTCTGAAAGACTTCATGCATGTTCCCTGGGTTCAAACCCATGGCCTTTTGTGTTGCTAATGCAATGCTTTACCTATGAGTTGACTGATTTCACTTATACTAACCTTATAAATCTTTAAAAAGTGTGTTTATATATGGTCTGCTATAATCATTTCGTTGATCATTTTGCCCTTGTGGTACGTGACTAAACTTTTACTGGAAACAAGGAATCCCCACAGACACCATGCTTTATGTGTCACGCACCCCCACATTCATATGCACACATATCATGAGTGTCCACCAAAAACTCACTTGTCTCAAAAAAATCCATATAGAATTGATTCACTGTGCCCATAATGATGTCACACGTGTGACTCAGTACCTCAATGTGCTGATCTCATCGATGATGTCACACTTATTACTAAGCACATCAGCATGTTTCTGCAGTTTTGCACACTTGGGTGTTAACAGACAGAAAAGCAAACAGAAGGAACAGAGAAGATGCTCAGGTAATGTCTAGATAATAATATTCAGATGCCAATCTGTCCATCATTTTCTGAATAGTAATAGATTTTAGCTCACCTTATACTCTGAAAATAAAACACATTAACGGATTTTGTCACATATTAAATAGAGTTCTCAAATAAGAGAAATAATTCATACCGTATGAAATCAGGATGCTGTGGATAAACTACTTTATTTTGCCCGTTCATTTACTGTACAAAATATACATAATTACCAAAATACTCAAAATTGAATTTTTTTCTGTTACATAAATGCCTGTTAAGGCAGGACAACATATAAACATGTCAAAGACACTGTACAGTACGGTTACTATTACACAAGCACAAACAGCAGCAGTGCCACACCAACACTTCTTATACATTTACTCTTTACAAATCTCACAGACCTTTAAAAGAAGTCCTTCTCAAAACATGACATGAATTAGGAAACAGAAGATTGACACTGGACAGGTGTGAAAAGTATATAAATTAAATAACATTCAGGATTCTTTACTGATACCTCATAGCATTGATAAATCTGATAATATTATTCATTTGAAGAAGGTCTGACTCGTCCAAATATTTTACCACGCTCATGATAAACTGATAATATAATGTAAAAAAGCAACATTTTTATCAACTCAACATATATTTTATGTTACTTTAACTTAGCAAATTTTATTTATTTTTTGACTTAATAATATGTAAATGATGCTGTCAAGGAATGTTTGGTTTGTTGTTTGTTAATCTGTTTTAATGTAAAAAAATAAAGTAAAAAAAAAAAAACTTAGCAAATTAAACAATTTCAACTTGTTTTTAAAAGTTAAATGATTTTATCACAGGCCAAAGCAATAGTAGATTGAATTGACACAAAACCAAGTTTAAACTTGTGTGCACTTAAAAATATATTTAAGTTTAATCAATCTAAAATTACAATTAATTTAAACTTTTGAGGAGTTGCTATAAATTATAAATAATGCAACATTATTTTATAATTTAAAGCATTTTTCACAAGACAAGAAAGTTAAAATGAATTGTAAATTGATTAAACTTAAACTTTACAGTGTGCAACATTTTTGTTAAATTAATTTAATCAAGTTCAACTTGTTTTTATAAGCTATGTCAACTTAAAATAGTAGGTTGAATTGACTTGCAAATCCAAGTTGTTTTAACTTCATGCTGCATTCTTTGTCGCACTTAATTTTTTAAGTTAAATCAATTTAAAATTACAATTAATTTCTATTTTTGTGAGGCGTGGCTATACATTTTAAAAATAAAGTTAAAATAACTTAAGGTGATGCAACTTTATTTGATAATTTATAGCATCTCCTCACAAGGCAAGAAAGTTTAAATGAATTGTAAATGTAAGTTGATTAAAGTGCAACAAGGAATTATTTACAGTGTGCACTGTAAAAAGGTTCAATTTTGATACATTTTTAAATGTTACTTTAACTTAACAAATGAAGTAAACACTATTTTAACTTGTTTAATATGTTATGTCAACTTAAAATAGTAGGTTGAATTGACTTGCAAAACCAGGTTGTTTTAATTTCATGCTGCATTTTTTTTTACAGTGTGTGTATTGTCTGTTTGTATATTGGTTTCATCCATTTTCAATAATAAAAACAAACAAAACACAAACAACATTGGACTACAAAGATCTTAAACACAAAACAAGTTTCAAAAACTGCAAATGAACAAACTGGAATATTGACAACAATTCGGGTGAGGTGCAGAGTCGGAAGTCTTTTCCACAATTGTCACGGGATCTAAAATCTAACACTGGTTTCTATCGGCCTGCATGCAGATGGACATGCGAAAATGCAATCTGTAAATATTACATCATGTACAAGTGTGGGGTGGAAGATCTTGACCTAAAATAAAATACAGTATGCTTCTTAAAACAATTTCAGTAAAACGTTACTTCGTCAAAGTGATAAAGCAACATTTCAATCAGAACAGGAACAAATCTTGTAATACAGTGCAGAAGCAAAACCACATTTTTATTTTAAAGACAAAGAAGTCACGGTGCGACATGCACTGCCTCATAGAAAGTATTTGATAAGCATTGATACATTAAACATTCAGTTGTGCTACCATTGAGTTCTGAATCTATTGTAAGGATTGTAAAAACAGCACAGACTTTAGATACGGCAGATAAACCCAAACACTGAGAGGATTTTATACATTTTAAATCCACACTACATAGAGATGCACCAATTCACTGCCACGATGCTACGGTAGTCAATCGTATAGAAGAGAGGATTTCTACTGAGATTTGTCAAAAATTGTCTACGTTGTGTTGTTGAATACCTTAAAAAGATCAAGATTATACAGTAATAGATAGCAATGTATCGGTGCCGATACCGATATTCCATTACTTTGAATGACATAGACACCGATAGTTTACATGTTTAAACAAATTATGTTGTGAAATCCTGATCATCGAGTGATTTTAAACAATCGACCGATTTCTGCCATACTTGCTTTTATTTGCCGATACCGATTATAGGCCGATACATCGGTGCATTCCTATTAATAGATATTTTAAGTAATAACATAATAGATTTTGTTTCTAGTACCTCAAGATTAATTTACCAGAACCCTTGGTGGAAATAAAATCCATGAAGGTAATATACATTTTCATATCAGAATCAACACAATCACAGTCTGTAAATTACACAGACCTTTGACATAAAAAGCTACATATGTCTCTTTAAACCTCTTTAGATTAGGATACATAATAATTTATATCATCATAACATTGTTTGGTGAAAGAATGTAGGTAGGTTTCTACTTATAGCTGTCATATTATCAAGTTTGCTACAGATTTGAGTTGCATTGTAAGCAAAGATGCACGTCTCAGGAAAGTTGTCTATAAAGGATTTATAACAGTGGTTCTCAGATGGTTTTATATCAACATTAATTTTAGCATTAACTGCATATAGACACAACATGCAAAATGTTTAACATGATAGATTGAATAAAAAATTAGATGCTTAGCAACAGCAAACGTGAGATAAATCAGGCTAATATTTATTCGAGATTTTCGCTTGATTATTTGCATTAGCATCCCAGCTATGACCCACTTTTGGCCCATGACTTACCAGTTGAGAACCACTGTTTTACACTTTCTGTAACGTCTGAAGATAATTAATTTGCATCAGTAGATCATCAAGATAAAATGTGTCACTTCAAATAACCTCGAGTATCATCTGTGCTAGTTTTATGATACGTTGGTTTCAGAGCTACTTTAGTGTGATTTTAGTGTATGCATTAGTCGACCGTCGTATAAAAATATTTACCACTCTTTTTAACATCGTGTATCAATCTATACGCACAAAATCAAACTATACATTTCATGTCTTGGAATAAACAATTAAAATACAAAAATATTTGTGTAGGTTTAAAACAAGTCAAGATCAAGTCAAAGTGAAGAGCGTGTTTACCTGCTGGATCATTTAAAGGGATAGTTCACCAAAAATGTTGTATTGTTCTGTTGAATACAAAGGAAGATATTTTGTATCAAAACAAATCTGGGGCACCATTGACTTTCCATAGAACAATACTATGGAAGTGAATGGTACCCCATATCTCTTTGGTTACCGTATTTTTCGGGGTTTTTTCTGCGTCTTATAGTCAGGTACGCCTTGTAAGTCAGTATGAATTAATTTTGACATTTATGAGGCAATAAATATCATTACCGTCTACAGCCGCAAGAGTCTGCTATATGCTACTCCTGTATTTATGTAATTTAATGGATTCAGTGATGCAGAATAACGAGTATGCGAACTTCACGCTAGTTGGCTTGTTAGGTTAATTTAGCCTATTCAACCGTCCTTAAATGTCTGTTCTTTGGCTTGGATTTTGTGAAATAATTTTCTAAATAAACGCGACGTATAGTCCACTGTGACTTATATATGTTATTTAGTCTTACTGACGCATTTTTGAATGATGCGACTTATACTCCGATGCGGCTTATAGTCCCAAAAATACGGTATTAACACTCTTCATTTGTGTTCAGCAGAACAAAAAACTGCATACAGGTTTTAAGGGTGAGTAAATTATGACAAAATAATTTTTTTTTTTTTTGGTGAACTATCCCTTTAACTTACCTTACCTCCCTGAATTCTTTAAACTTTTGTTCAACACCAAAATCAAGTGCGTTTTTTTACTTAAAACAACACAAAGTACACTCATTTGATCGCATATAGAAATCTCCTACAATTTAGTTTGAAACCAAAGTAGAACATGCTAGTAAAGAAATGAAAGAAGTTGGTTTTTCAACCTAAACACAAATGACAGTAATTGTGACTTAAATACAAACTATTAAGAATGCCGAGGAAGATCCAGGAAGATTAAATAAGTACTGCATGCTACCTAAATAAAAGTAAAGCAATTCACTTCATCCGAAGCGCTGTTGATGAAGAACTGTAATGTTTTGTTCATAGACAAAAAGGTTAAAATGTGCAAACGTTATTTTCCAAAAAACAACAATAAGGCAAAGAGTTTCTGGAGGACCTGTGAAATGGTCAGCTGTCCAGTAAGGAAAGAAAGAAGAAAACATGAAGTTGGGACCAATCAGCTTCTCTTAGGAGTTCATCTCCATGGTAACCATTTAAATACCCACGACATCAGTGTTCGTAGCACGGCTAGTCGAAACGCATATGATTGACGAAAGCAAAGCGAGCAGTTGAAACAGCAAACAACCAGCATTACGATGCACAACGAAATTTGGTAGCCATGTGACACAGGTGCATGATGGTTTCAAATCCCATTGGATTGAATTGTGTACCATGGGAAGAGCTGATGGTTGAGGATGAGGTCACTTCCTGTCCAGCACTCAGGCCAAGGCTCTGGTCAAACTGGGAATGAGTAGAACTGCTGCTGCTGCCATGGCAACAACCATCACCAGGTTCCAGTCTCCCTCCTGAGGTTAACAGGAAGAAAATAATGACAGAGGGTAAAGGTCACGTTAAACATCAACACTTACGTTTATGCATTTGGCGGAGGCTTCATGCACTTTCCATCTAAGCGATCACTACTACACAACCAAAAACTGATGTACTGTAGGAGGATCACAAATGTTTCCTGGCTGGAAGACACCGATTGAAGCTACGAGCAGATCTGGTCCAGATTTGAAGTGTCTAACATGGTTTTAATGAATCATCTGAGTTCTTCTTGTTTACTTTCAATAATCTGTTGTAATAGCACAAGACATGAGAGCTAAATATACTCATCTAGAAACCTGGAGAGACACAAATCCAAGAGCAATGATCCAGTAAACACTTCAATCACTTTCACACACTCTCTCTCCCGTATACTCTCTTACTGTCTCTCTCTCGCTTTCCATCTGGCGTTGTGAGATTGGCAGCAGAAACCGAATGCCTGTCCGGGACAGTGGAGAAGTGTTTGTGTGTGTGCGCGTTGGCTTCGGTCGGCCCGGCTGGGCAGCAGAAGCGAGCGGTGTGGTTGAAATCAGAGTTGCGCTTTGGCCGGAGATGATTTTTGGGACATCTGAATATGACCTCATGTCATGCGAGATGACTTCATGGATGGTAGTGAACTCTCCGCTGTTCCTTATAATACCAAACTAAACATCTCAAACACAACCACAGTCATTTTGTTTTGTTTACAAACTATGAAATTTGGCAGTGCTAGATTTACATGTTTACATTTCTAAAGTACATGTTTAGATTAAATTTGTGAAACTTATAGTACCATTGGTGTTCGAACTATGTCAAAGATGATGGGGGTCCTCTAGCTAAGCCCCCCACCCCGGCCAAGCACCCCGTCATTAACGGGTCGTCATGATTTCACAAAGTAAGATGTGGATCCACTTTTTTGTTGGTCCTGGATCAAAGATACACTTAAAGGGACACTCAAAAAAAATGCAAATTTTCCAGCTCCCCTAGAGTTAAACATTTGATTTTTACCATTTTGGAATCCATTCAGCTGATCTCTGGGTCTGGCGCTAGCACTTTTAGCATAGCTAAGCACAATCCATTGAATCTGATCAGACCATTAGCATCGCGCAAATATATAGATGGATTCCTAGTTACAACATCTACATTTAAACATGTATTATTAGCTTTTTATCAGTCTGTGCATTCCCTGAAAATCAAATCTACATTTTTGGCATTGCTGACCTATTTTTTATGTTCTCCAATACATTTTTTTTGTGTTTATGCTCAGTTCAGGAAACTTTTAAACCTGCTTACATCCAGGAATTAATGCAGTTGGATGGTAAATATTCTGTCCAGTAATGATAGTAAAAATAAAGAGCAGAAAAAAAGTCTGGTGAGGTTTTGAAGAAATTTGTGCTAATGGAAATTGCTTATCATTAAGACTCCATATTTAATGAATAGACTTATATGTGTGTTCATCCACAAACCTTCTCCAGGATTAAAAAAAATGTTGTCCTGGAACACTGTAACAAGAATTATGACTTACGAAACATTTTATAAGGAGTCGTTCCTTCAGACTGAAAAGCTATGATTTTGGAACAATGTGCACGTCCATAAAAGGCCCTCGTAAAGAATACAGCACCCTGAGCGGTGCGAAAACTGCCTTGTTTTAAGTGCGAATTCATTATGGCTTATACAAAGTCACATTATTGACTAGGATAAAAAAGCAAAAAAGTCTCTGTTCTCTTAGAGAAAGAAAAGGCAAAGCCATACCTTCCCCCTTTAGGACAAGAGCTCCATCCAGCAGCACCATATCAGGCCCATTATTACAACCATTCCTATGAAGGGTATGGAGAGAATAGGGGACTCAGACGAAGGAGTGGAGCTCTGAGGAAAAACACAAGGGGGTGCAGGGATGGAGAAAGAAAGAGGAGGAAGAAAAGGTGAGAGAGACAAACGAAAAAGAATGACAGACATAAAATAAATATATGAATACATATGGGAGGTTTGTGCACATGTCGCATAACACACAAATTAAACATGAAAAATTATTTAAAAAATGAGAGAAAGAATGAAAAGTGAGGATGAAGGGAAAACAAAACACAACCAGATAAAAAGACAGAAAGAAAGATAGAGAGGTAGATAGAGAGGTAGAGAGAGAGGTAGAGAGGTAGATAGAGAGGTAGGTAGATAGGTAGATAGAGAGGTAGAGAGAGAGGTAGAAAGGTAGATAGAGAGGTAGATAGAGAGGTAGAGAGATAGAGAGGTAGATAGAGAGGTAGAGGGCTAGATAGAGAGGTAGATAGAGAGGTAGAGAGGTAGATAGAGAGGTAGAGAGGTAGATAGAGAGATAGAGAGATAGAGAGGTAGATAGATAGAGAGGTAGAGGGGTAGATAGAGAGGTAGAGAGGTAGATAGAGAGGTAGGTAGAGAGGTAGATAGAGAGGTAGAGAGAGAGGTAGATAGAGAGGTAGCTAGAGAGGTAGAGGGGTAGATAGAGAGGTAGAGAGATAGATAGAGAGGTAGAGAGGTAGATAGAGAGGTAGATAGAGAGTTAGAGAGGTAGAAAGAGAGGTAGATAGAGAGGTAGAGAGGGAGTTAGAGAGGTAGATAGAGAGGTAGAGAGGTAGATAGAGAGGTAGGTAGAGAGGTAGGTAGAGAGGTAGAGAGGTAGGTAGAGAGGTAGATAGAGAGGTAGAGAGATAGATAGAGAGGTAGAGAGGTAGATAGAGAGGTTGGTAGCGAGGGAGTTTGAGAGGTAGTGAGGAGTTAGAGAGGTAGATAGAGAGGTAGAGAGGTAGATAGAGAGGTAGGTAGAGAGGTAGATAGAGAGGTAGGTAGAGAGGTAGAGAGGTAGTTAGAGAGGTAGAGAGGTAGATAGAGAGTTAGAGAGGTAGAGAGGTAGATAGAGAGGTAGAGAGGTAGATAGAGAGGTAGGTAGAGAGGTAGATAGAGAGGTAGAGAGATAGAGAGTTAGATAGAGATGTAGATAGATAGTTAGAGAGTTAGATAGAGAGGTAGAGAGGTAGATAGAGAGGTAGATAGAGAGTTAGAGAGGTAGATAGAGAGGTAGAGAGGTAGATAGAGAGGTAGATAGAGAGGTAGAGAGGTAGATAGAGAGGTAGGTAGAGAGGTAGATAGAGAGGTAGGTAGAGAGGTAGATAGAGAGGTAGATAGAGAGGTAGGTAGAGAGGTAGATAGAGAGGTAGAGAGGTAGGTAGAGAGGTAGATAGAGAGGTAGAGAGGTAGATAGAGAGTTAGAGAGGTAGAGAGGTAGATAGAGAGGTAGGTAGAGAGGTAGATAGAGAGGTAGATAGAGAGGTAGAGAGGTAGATAGAGAGGTAGAGAGGTAGATAGAGAGTTAGAGAGGTAGAGAGGTAGATAGAGAGGTAGAGGGGTAGGTAGAGAGGTAGATAGAGAGTTAGAGAGGTAGATAGAGAGGTAGAGAGGTAGATAGAGAGGTAGATAGAGAGGTAGAGAGGTAGATAGAGAGGTAGATAGAGAGGTAGAGAGGTAGATAGAGAGGTAGATAGAGAGGTAGATAGAGAGGTAGAGAGGTAGATAGAGAGGTAGAGAGGTAGATAGAGAGGTAGAGAGGTAGATAGAGAGGTAGATAGAGAGTTAGAGAGGTAGATAGAGAGGTAGAGAGTGAGTTAGAGAGGTTGATAGAGAGGTAGGTAGAGAGTTAGATAGAGATGTAGAGGGGTAGATAGAGAGGTAGAGAGGTAGATAGATAGTTAGAGAGGTAGAAAGTGAGGTAGATAGAGAGTAGAGTAGAGAGGGAGTGAGAGAGTTAGATAGAGAGGTAGAGAGGTAGATAGAGAGGTAGGTAGAGAGGTAGATAGAGAGGTAGGTAGAGAGGTAGAGAGGTAGATAGAGAGGTAGAGAGGTAGGTAGAGAGGTAGATAGAGAGGTAGAGAGGTAGGTAGAGAGGTAGATAGAGAGGCAGATAGATAGATAGATAGATAGATAGATAGATAGATAGATAGATAGATAGATAGATAGATAGATAGATAGATAGATAGATAGATAGATAGATAGATAGATAGATAGATAGATAGATAGATATGCCAGCAGTTCATTAGGAATCATCAAATTTGTTAGGAATTTGATATAGTGTAGTGTGTGTTGTGATTGTATGATTGTTTATGGTATGCAAGTGTTTAGTGGTCAGAAAGCAACAGAAGAAAACAATGAAAGACCACGAGAGAGCAGGGAAACAGGAAAATACACCCAGATTAGATACACAGCAAAGATGATTAAACACAAATTGGAAACCTTGTGCCCGTTTCCAGCCTGCGGCTTATGGACACAGAGCCAAGGTCACCATCCTGTCATTTAAAGATCCTTGCCCACACCGCACAGCCAGTATGATCTATTCTCTAAAGGAATGTAACGGGTTATATCCATCAACTGTGACAGACAAATCATTGAATGATTGTTCCACTTACTATGTATGTCGCAAAGAAATCTTGTGTCAGAGGCATATATCATAGTTGGGATTAATGGGAGTAATAATCAATAGCATCAATAATGAATAATTGTGAAAATCATGTAGAGCTTAACTTGAAACATTCCTTTAAAAAGATCATGTGAACTTTAGGCAGAACAGTGTGAGTGAGGGGTTATTCACACAAATAAAGACCCCATGAAAGCCTGATCAATGTTTTTTCATGCATTGATGCATTTCTTACTTAAAAAGAACGTTCTTGTAAATTATTTTTTTAATTAGTAAATAGCTTTAATTAAGTTACAGTCATAATTCATGATACACTTCTCCACTAAGCATTTAATCTGTGTAACACTACTAAACCGAATGTGTATTCGCCGAAACATTCTACCAAGTTCATTTTACCGTAACCATTTGCACTATCAAAAAAATTTGAATTGCTCATGAAGGAAGACAAATTGCGCTTGTATATGATTTATTTTGGTAATTTCTTGCTTTCCGGTTAAAAAAACAGTACATTAGTAACACTTTTTCAAGGGTGCAGAAAAGCATGTCAAAACATGTATTTAGCCCCGTGATGTGTGCGGCTCGTCAAAATATGTGTTCGGTGCGTCATGTGAACCTTTGTGCATCACGTCAAAATACGTGTCTGCCGCAGACGCCTCGAAGGGGTCCATGATAAAAGAGACCCAAACGTTTGCCAGATCCTCGCTTAGTATTTTGTGAATTTTAGCGTCTCTTTGATCACAAACCCCCTCGACGCGTCTGTAGCAGACGCATGCTGCATAGGTTCACATGACGCACCGAAAACATACTTTGACATGACGAGCAGCACACACGGCGCACCAAACACATATTTTGACACATGACGCACCGGCGAACACATATTTTGACATGACGAGCCGCACACACGACGCACCGAACACATATTTTGACACGACGAGCCGCACACACGACGCACCGAACACATATTTTGACATGACGAGCCGCAAACACGACGCACCGAACACATATTTTGACACGACGAGCCGCACACACAACGCACCGAACACATATTTTGACACGATAAGCCGCACACACGACACACCGAACACATATTTTGACACATAACGCACCGAACACATATTTTGACATGACGAGCCACACACATGACGAACCGAACACATATTTTTACACGACGAGCTGCACACACGGTGCACAGAACACATATTTTGACATGACGAACCGAACACATATTTTGACACATGGCGAACCGAACACATATTTTGACATGACGGGCTGTACACACGATACACCGAACACAGATTTTGACATGACGAGCAACATACGACGCACCGAAAACACATTTTGAAACGATAAGCCGCACACACGACACACCGAACACATATTTTGACATGACGAGCCGCACACATGATGCACTGCACACATATTTTGACATGACGAGCAACATACGTCGCACCGAATGAATATTTTGACACGACGAGCTGCACACACGGTGCACAGAACACATATTTTGACACATGACGCACCGAACACATATTTTGACATGACAAGCCAAACATATATTTGACACAATAAGCCGCACACACGACACACCGAACACATATTTTGACACATGACGCACCGAACACATATTTTGACATGACGAGCCGAACACACAACGCACCGAACACATATTTTGACATGACAAGCCGCACACATGACGAACCCACCACATATTTTGACACGACGAGCTGCACACACGGTGCACAGAACACATATTTTGACATGACGAACCGAACACATATTTTGACACATGACGAACCGAACACATATTTTGACATGACGAGCCGCACACATGACAAACCGAACACATATTTTGACACGACGAGCTGCACACACGGCGCACTGAACACATATTTTGAAACATGACGCACCGGCGAACACATATTTTGACATGACGAACCGAACACATATTTTGACACATAACGCACCGAACACATATTTTGACATGACGAGCTGCACACACGGTGCACAGAACACATATTTTGACACATGACGAACCGAACACATATTTTGACACATGACGAACCAAACATATATTGAAATGACGAGCCGCACACATGATGCACAGAACACATATTTTGACATGACGAACCAAACACATATTTTGACACATGACGAACCAAACACATATATTGAAATGACGAGCCACATACAATGCACCGAACACATATTTTGACATGACGAGCCGCACACACGACGCACCAAACACATATTTTGACATGACGAGCCACACACGATGCACCGAACACATATTTCGAATTCCTGCCCCTCGAAAGAGAAGTCAACGGCTGCCACTGTTTTTAAAGCCTAAAGATTCACTAGTTTTTTTTTTATATTTCGAAATAAACCAGTCACATTTATTTATGTTAATTTTTTTATTTTTGCCTATTTAAAGTCTTTTTACAAACCCACTATTTACAAACTTACAACTAAACACTCAATTATGGTAATTTATTGAAAGAACATTTTAATAAACTGTCATTTTTCGACAATTTTATAGTTTTTTACACGTATGCTAACCAAAAAAATACTCAAAACTTTGATTTCATGGGGTCTTTAAACTACTGCTATGAAGGACGGATGGTTGACACGGTACTCGGACTGGACAGACTCTTTCATTGAAAAAATCTATACTGAGGTTAGTATTACAGGGGGAATTAATTAGGAAGATCACGTTAGCATATAACCGATCATTTTAATGCCATCACAGGGATTACAGTAGATAGACCTCTATGTCAGTGCACATCGTACAAACACAAAAGCAGATTAAGGAAGCATCATTACTTTGCAGGTATGGATCAAGAAAACAAGCTACCCAAGTTAGCAGCTAAAGGTTTGACAAACACAAGACGAGAAAACACACAAAGCCCATAGTCAACGTGTGCGACAAAACAACCCAAAGTGAAACACAGACACTCGACCGAGTGGTTAAGTTAGACAGTGTGATGCAATTTGACAGACAGATATTGCGTTTTGAAGGATGCCCGCGTCAGCGGCGCTTGATCCTACATGCAAACACCATGTTAGTCATGTACAGAGCATCCTTAAACGCTGACAAACAGTACAGTAGGCTGATGAGGTCATGAGTTTTTATTTTGCAAACAGTGTAATGATTATTTGAGGTCACATTTTGTATCCCACAAAGTTCTTGATAGATGCTTGTTGTGGATCAGTGTGTATGGGTGATATCTGACCCCCTTTAAAGCCCTCACCTGAGCCTTCCTTCCAGCCAGACGCTCGAGCTCCGCCCTGCAGCGATGTAGCTCCGCCTCTAGCTCCGCCCTCTCCCGTTGGCTGCTCTCATAGAGCCCCTGAAGTTCCTGGAGCTCTCCTTTTAGTCCATCACACTAAAGAAATACATATAAAGAAATTAACATTTCACAATGATTTTAATTTGATTAAAATATTTAATCTAGATTAATCGCATGACTGTCATGAGTTAACTCGTGATTAACTGCAACTTAATCGCACATTTTTATTATTTTCAAAAATAAATCACAAAAATGACATAGGCAGCGTAAAAACAGATGGCCTGTCTGATCTATCGGTGTATATGTAGATGTGCTATACCTCTCTCTGAACCCGTGAGGCCTTCTCTTCAGCCTGCTTTAGTTGATCTCTGAGGGAGAAGATTTCAGCAAACCCTCCGCTCGTGCTCGTCGGGGTGACCGGTTTACCCTCAAACGAAATGTTCTTCTGGGTATAAGCGTCCACCCACTTCTGGTCAACCCCTAATGTGCTCACAAAATCTGTCTTTACTTCCTTTTCCATTTCTGAGTTACTTTCTCCATCGTTCGGCTCTGTTGTTAAGCTCAGGTACGAGTCGGTGGAGCTATCAGGATGAGAAAATAATCATTTATTTATATTGTAGACACATGTTGTAGTGCACACTAATCGATTTCCTGTGTTATGTTATGTTTTGGTGAGTTGTCCGAAGAGACAGATGATTAAATTAACAAAATCAAAGGTTTGACCCAATTGTAACTTGTTTGTGTTTGATTGACAGGCTGTGTTGGCCAATCACCTGGCTCTCTGTTGCTCCAACATCTCCAGTTTCTCAGAGAGGTGCTTGTTGCCATTTTTCAGCGTCTGGCACTCGTTCTTCAAAGAGCGACACTCCTCTATCAGCTGGTCCACGTCACCTGTTCAGTCACAGCACAAAATCAAAATAACAGCTGCAGGTCAAAGCAGAAGAGGAACAAAACGCAGGCTATTTTCAGAATGGTATACAGCTAACAGCACACTGCACAGCGTGGGATATATCATGTCTTTTGTAATGGTGTGTGCACACCAAAAGCGAAATTAATTATTTGCACGAATACAAAATTAATGCAAAGACTATTCACCCAGCGAATGATGTAACGATGAGCGTACAACAAACATGTGTCGAAAAATTT
Organism: Misgurnus anguillicaudatus; assembly: GCF_027580225.2. Classification (NCBI taxonomy): domain Eukaryota; kingdom Metazoa; phylum Chordata; class Actinopteri; order Cypriniformes; family Cobitidae; genus Misgurnus; species Misgurnus anguillicaudatus. The sequence continues at coordinate 29,614,187 of NC_073337.2, forward strand.
CAAGGCACTCAGCGAAAGAGCTTACGAACACGTCCAGTTTGACACGTTCGTTTGTATCAGAAGATGGAGGAGAGGATTATTTTCATTCACGTGTGACGTGAAAATCAAGTAATCTAGAGCAAGTTACCGGTAAACAATGCGCATATTCACACTAGAAGTTAATTTAAATATTATACGTAGATCACATACATAATCAATTACTGGGTTTCCATTGAAATGTGCAGTGAATCTTTTCAAAATTCGCAAAATGTGAATTATGTGCGTTTCTATCAAGTTGTCCAAGCAAATAACGGTGGTATTGGTAACCAAACCAACAGTAAATAAAACAAGGCATGCTTAGAAAATGGAGACAGGACTGCATTTAATTATGATTTGACAAGTTATAACTGAATGCTGTTCACAGAAGAAGAAATGCAGAATTTTTTGATGCAGGCACTAGCAGTAAGGGCATTGCGACAATGTAGGGCCCCATATATTGTAAAGACAACATCAGCTGATAAAGCTAGATGATCAGTCACATGTGTTTAATGTTCGCTATGTCAGAATCTATTCGGCAAATGCATTTCCATCTCACATTATTCTGATTGACTCTTTTTCAGTAAAAAAAGCCTAAAGCTAGCGTAAAACCTTTTTAGGGGGATTAACTGAAATTTGGCGTTTCCATCACACGTTTCTTATGCAATACTTCAAAATGTGCATAAAATCAGTGTAATGGGAATAAATGTGAATTTGCAACGGGTTACACGAATGACACAAACCGGGTAATGCGGGTCTAGAATGCGTGATACTTACCTGAATCATTCTTACGTCCAAAAAATTATGCATTGACGCATTGTCACGCAAGCCAATCACAGAAGAGAAAACTGCATGTTTAATTAACTCTTTCGCCGCCATTGACAAGTAACTCGTCAATTAAGAGAAAATGCTTCCCTGCGAATGACGAGTTTTTCTGGCAATCCGTATTATCCACCAGATGGCGCTCTTACCAACTTATACAACCTGGACGCAACCCCTCACATCAAACAGTTCAAACTAAGTGAATGTTTTGATCATCGCTCTAAATTTCTATCAGAAGACTTTCACAAAAATACAATTATCTCAGCTTTTTCTCAAAATTTGGTATTTTGAAGAAACCTCCATGAAGAAAATATCATATTTGAAAGGTGATAAAAAGAGAACAAATGAAGGTAAGACGAATTTATTTTTGTTTGTTTGAAAGCAGAGGGTCTGTTTTTTCATTTTATATATTGTATGTTTATATATTTAAAGAAGAACTTTTCCTGGAAGGCATTAAACTTTTGTGAAAATCATAAAAAATGCTCGGACCAGTCTGGCGGGGAAAGAGTTGAGCAACAACTGATGCCCTGTTATCATCTCAAAACGGTTGTTTCATCTCATTAAAAAAGTCGAAATTTTCAGCATTCAGATCAAACGGCAAGTAAATAAGGTGATGATATAACTGGTAATGGATTTTGCTTGTTACATTTCTTGTGCTTAAAATGAGAGTTAAAGCCATTGCATTGCAGGATACTTCATAGTAAGCATGCATACCACAGAAACAGTATGTGTATAGTAGTATAGGGCTGCATAACAACTAACCGCAACTAAACGTTTGCAGAATAAAATTTTTTGTTTACATCATATATGTGTGTTTATTTTTATAATAATTATGTATATATAAATACACAAACATGCATGTGTATTTTTAAGAAACATTTACATGTGCATACACAGTTTTATATTTATATAAAATTTATATTATATGAATACTTAATATTAATAAAATTATACATGCATGTGTGTGTATTAATATATACACACCTTTATTTGATGTAAACAGAAACTTTTATTCTGCAAATGGTTAGTTGTTATGGAGCCCTGCTAGTGTTTGAAAAAGTACACCTAAATACAATATGTTTATTCACATCTATAGCCTTGAAAATCGAACATTTCACCAGAGATCCGTAAATACACAGCAAACCCTGCAACTAATCTCCATGGAAACACAAAATTCCTGCTGCAGCAGTTTGACCTGTCAATCAAGAGTCATGTTTAGTTTTCTCATCCCCCATAATCCAACATTCGACCCCCGGGAGCACTGTCTCCAGTCTGGAAGTACCACATCGATTAGGCCGGCATGTGTATGTGGTGTAAATAACTATAAAGTAAGCTTAAATATTTGTACCTCTCGTTCTCTGTCATCGGTCCCCAGATCAGAAGAAAAATGAATGAATGCATTATATTAATGCTTTAATGTGCTCTTCTTCAATGGCGTTTTGTGATAAATTGAAATGATTTCTCCACCAGCAGTCTACCGTTAGTATGTGGTATCATTACAGATCTTAATATAGTACATTTTAATGGCGACCGGGAAGCAAAAAGCCGTCCAAATGTCCTTAGAGACAGAGAAAGACATCAACACCAGCACTACAACTCAGACTAATGAGACTCAATGGAGGTCCTGCGCTCTGTCAGAATGTCAAACACAGACTCAAACTATGTAGGAATGTATACTTGTAATACACGGGCATTTTAAAGTGAAGTGCACAACCCAAATGCAACTTTCCTGCAAGTTTTTGCATGTGCTTTATCAAGGCGAGAGCAAATGGTGAAGAAAAGCAGATGACAAATTTGGTATTTTGTATTGTTGCTATTTGTCATTTTGATGGTACGCAGTTGTGTAATATAAAGAAAAGTCTTGCTGGAAAACTTCAAACATTTATTAAACATGGTGAGGCTTTGCCATTCACTTCAAACTATTGAGCAAATTATTTTATATCCCCTTTTATATCACCGTAAACCTAAGCTTCACACAAACCTTTTATTTTTTTCCATCTTAAAGGGGACAGACATTTCTCAAGGCTTTTTTAAGATTTAAAAAAAATCTTTGGTATTCCCAATGTACGTATGTGAAGTTTTAGCTCAAAATACCATATGGATAATTTATTATAACAGGTTAAAATTGCCACTTAGGGTGTGTCCTTTAAAATGCAAATGAGCTGATGAAATGCAAACACTGATCACCATAATGATGGTTTGTTAAAATTAAAACTTAATTGTGCTGTCGATTTTTTTCTCTCTATGCACTAAATGGCAGTGTCGTGGTTGGATAGTGTTGATTAAGGGGTGGTATTATTATAATAAGATCCCCTTCTGACATCACAAGGGGAGCCAGATTTCAATGACCTATTTTTTCATGCTTGCAGAGAATGGTTTACCAAAACTAAGTTACTGGCTTGATCTTTTTCACATTTCTAGGTTGGTAGAAGCACTGGTGACCCAATTATATGAAAACATGGAAAAAGTCAAATTTATATGATATATGCCCTTTAACGTTTTCACTAAAACATTACTCATGTGTGTTTAGTAAGCTGTTTGCCATATTGGGAAATATGGTAAATGGACTGCATTTATATAGTGCTTTTAACAGACCATTGGACTATTGCCCACAATGCATTTGGGTAGATAACATATGGGACAAGACTGCATAGTCAAGAGATCTCACACACCCATACACACACTCCCATGGAAAAAATGGGCCTGGCCTGCCAACTTCAGAATGCAGTTTTGGGTGGGTGAGAGCTCAAAGGTTTCCTCACTTACACGTTAGTGCTCATTTACGTCTGTATGAGATTACATCCATTTTTTCAGTGTGAATTTCAAATTAACCAGAATGACCTTACTGGCTAATTAGCTAGTACCAGCTACAAGCCAGTTTGCCTTGCGGTTAGTGCATTTGTGCCATGGTGCTCATGTGGGTAATTTTGTATAACAACTGACCGTCTCCTCCGGCTTTCTCCCGCTCCTCTTGGCACTGGCTCTTCATGCTGATCTCGGCCCGCAATGTGGTCAACTCCAGCTCGTACTCCTGCGTGGTACAGCGCAGACGCTCCAGCTCGGCGCGCACACGGCACAGCTCCTCCTGCAGCAGAGCGATATCATTTTCCCGTTCGGCGGCCGCCTCCTCAGCCGCCAGCTGCAGCTCCTGCACCTCCTCCTGCGCTATACGCAGCTCGTTCTGCGCCTCCAACAGCTCGCATACCTTCTCCTCCTCCAGGCTGTCCAGCTCCTCCTGCACCGAGCGCAGCTGGGCTATGGGACAGAACCCAAAGCATTATAGGTGAGATAAGACAACTCTAAACTTAAAGGGACAGTTCACCTAAAAATTACAATTCTGTCAGCTATTTGTGAATTCTGGGACACTTTGACAGTCAATGTAAAAAGTTCAAACTTTTTTGTGTAGGTTGAGCAATGATGAAGCGACGCAATCTCGTTCATTTCAATGGAAGCTTGATGACTTCGGGTGAAAGTGATCATTGGCGACAGGAAGTGGGAGTATCCAGCTAAAAGTTCACCTTTATGCAAATGACGAGCGACTTTTGGGCGCGACTACCAATGACAGTTAAGCTAATTTGTTTATAGTTGTTACAAGGAAAACCAGAATTAGGAACCAGAATACAAAGTCGCTGGCGGTGTGCATGCAGCTTTAAGGTCTGATATCCTCGGTCACCATTCGCTTTCATTGTATGGTAAAAACATAAGTGTAAACATTTCCAAGAAGAAAGAGAGTCATGTCGAGACATTATTTTTGGGTGAACTATAACTTTAAGCAAAAGTTTTAAGTCATATTAAGTTAATAATATTTATTTTAAAATATTTATTACAATGCTGGGGGCACAGTGTAGCTGAGTTTAAAGAGACAAAAGAGTTTGGCAACTTATGAAAATATTAGAAAATATAAAATAAGCAACACAATATAACACAAATGCACACACAACTGGTGCATACCACATTCTGTAAGCTCATAAAAAAAACTTGGATGTGTAAACTACCAAAAATGTATAAAGACCATTAGAGATTTATAAATCACTGAGGACGTTTGGAGTGAAACAATGCAGGCCTTCATTTCACATCTCATTACATTAATCACTCCGCACGTCCAGCTGTCGAATGGCAAAAAAATGTCAAAACTTCTCAAAGTAACCAGGCCAAGGTTGAATTTTACTCTGCATGGGCTTTTCTGAAAAACTATAATCAGTCTCGCTTTAAATATGCAGTAAGATGCTTTGCAAAGAAACCCTACAGCTGGCACAGACTGTTTTTAAACTAAACAATCTGTTCCTCGATGGTTAAGATGTTATATATTAATGTAACATTGATAAAGAGTTGTTATGTTATTCATATTTGTAATTTCAGCCAGCAGTACAGTAAATGCTGCTTTACTTTGCATCCTCAGTTTATTTAATTGAATTAATCTGGAGTCGCTCCACAGATGAACAAAGTTGCATCACTCGGAAAATCCATTCTTTCTTTATAACCAGTGCATTATTGTTCTTGTGGTAGCTGTACTAGTTATATACACCTTGAAGCAGGGGTCTTCAACTACTCTTCTTCGAGAGACAGATTTTAAAAATGTCAATATTTGTACCTTTTATATATTTTTTACTTTTACTTATTATTTATATTATTATTATTATTATTATATATGTTATTATTTATGTTGTTTTTGTTACTTTTTGTTATAGGTCATATATTAAAAAACACAAATCTTGTATCCAGTATTTTGCCTTTTATTTCTTTTTTAAAAACAACTTTAAAAAACTTTAAAAAAAAAAAAGAGTTAATATTCAACATGTGTATTTTTGTATAGCACTAACTATAACTGTTTAAAGGCGGGGTGCATGATTTTTAAAAAAGCACCTTGAAAAAGGGAGTCGGGCCGAGTACCAAAACACACTTCAGCCAATCAGCAGTAAATAGCGCGTCAACTAACCAAAATCGTTGCCTGGGTTGCGTATGTGTGGGGCGGGTCTATCAAATGAAGGTCCAGATTCTATTGGGGTAGGGGCGTGTTTAACTTTCACAACATATAGACGGTTTCAGCAGTTACAACATAAACAAGCGGCTGTCGTGGTCCGCACGTAACTTCCGTTAAACTCCGCTAGGAATAAATAACAACAAAGTTCTTTAAACGTAGTTTATTTATATAACAAGCAAAAAAACAACACATAGATAACCTAGAAACCAAAACATTTGCTATTTTCGACGAGGCATTTTTTCAAGAGATCAGTTTAGCAGATCATTAAAAAAAACAAAACCTAAAGTAAAGTTCGGATCCAGACGTGTATCGCCTCAGCGCACGTGCGTCCGATGAAACCGTCTATAGCCAGTCTTCTCCTAATGACTAAAATTGCACTTGTTTTCTGTTTTAATATTTGAAAGATATATTGGCTAAACCACCTTTCCATTGTACACTACGTTCGGACGTGACTATTTGGAGTTTGCCCCCTAGTGGCAGTCGTAATGAACACTTAGTTTAATCATAAATTCATGTCAACATTGGAAAGAAGCTAATTTCAGTGCAAGAGTCTTTAATCTATAAATATATTTATAGTTAATAATTTACTTACCAGTAATCAATCTTTTTAAAGGATTCAAGTGTAACTGATAAAGCCGAACAAAATAGGATTATAAATTTTCACCTTGCACATCGTGTTTTGATTGGGACACACTTACATACATCTAGTGATGCACCGATATGGAAATTTTGGCCGATACCGATAACCGATAACTCTTCATATTTGGGGGCCGATAACCGATATATATATATATATATAGGCCGATAAATATTCATATTATCTTCACAATGAAAAACTCCCAGACCGCAGACATCTTGTCTTTGCGCTAGACTAGCATACTCTTCTTAAGCCCGCAACACGTGTCATCTTCGTGCTATGTCACAGAAAGCACCAATCAAAACTCCACATGGCCAGCAATGAGCAAGTGAAGTGGTTCAACAAACCAAAATATTCCATCATTTATCGGCCTAATTTTGCTATCAGACCGATAACCGATAATATTAAAAATAAGCAGTTATCGGCCGATAACATCCCTACATACATCCCTTCCGGTCGGCGTGTCACATGCAGTGTAGGCGCACAAGTTTTTTTTTACTTTTTTAATGCATCCAAAGCTCAAACTGAATCCAAAAATTGCACCCCACACAGCCCCTTTCTGACTCTCCTTCCGGTTTATCGGCCATCACTTGTCATGTGCAGTGGAGAGGCGGTTTTATAGTAACCATGCTGATTTTAAATCAAACCAAGATGACCGGCGAGCCGGATACAGATGATTTGAAGGCCGCATTTGGCCCATGGGCCAGTTGACTAGCTCTGGCTTAAAGCCTTAAACAACTTAAAATGTTATTGATTTGATTATTTATCACCAATAAAGGTTACTGGGTACATTTATTGGCATGTGATGTGTTTAGGTTTATGTGTGCGCGTACTGGGATACCTTGAAGTCTTTGGATCTGTCTCGTAAAGCTTTCGGCCTGATGGGCGCTGGCCAGACGCTCTTCTTCCAAAAGACCTTGAAAGCAAATGAGTCATAAAATAAAACAGATACGCTGGAATGTGTTAACAGTAAATCATCAATGGGATCTGAAAAGTTGTTATCAAATATCAAAGGAATGTTTCATGGAAAACTGATTATTTATCCAACAAATTAGTCAAAATACTTGGACTGGTTTTGTTAACCAGATCAAATGGTTCTTTTATGAATCAGACATTGATACTTTTTCTCATGCCAAAGACGTATCGTTTGACTTGTGTGTGACACAGTGACTCAGTGAGAATTGAGAAACAGGTGGTGTGTCGGTCAGTGACAGCTGAGCATGCTCAGAGAGGGTGCTACACGCTGATGATGTCACACCCCAATAAACGTTCACACATGCACACACACCTTGAAGCTCATTGTAGCTCTCCTCGTGTCGTTGTGACACCTCTCTGGTTTCCTCCAACTCCAGCAACAGCTGCACCATCTGAGATCTCAGAACCTCCAGCTCATCTTCATCATCGGTTCCTCTCGGTTCCTCGGTCTCCTCCACCTTCTCCTCAATGGCTTCATTCTTCTCTCGCTCATCCTCTTGCCCCTTCTCTCCGTTTCCCACCTCTATCCCTTGATCTCTCTCATCGTTCTCCTCCAGTGACCCCCGCACTTTGGCTGTCATCTCAACGCCTATGCCTGGCCGTTCTGCTTTCAGGTCGCACACATCATCTGAGATGAGAGAGAGGAGAAATTATACAGATCAGTGACACATTAAATCAACTTTAAGGATGAGTTAAGGGCCACATATTATTTTATTACTTTGTAAAACTGCATGTACGGTGAAAAAGGGTACCGTCAGGTCCTAAATAATGTTTAGGAGCTCAGCGTCATGGGTTTGATCCCAGAAACACGCATACGAATAAAAATATCTGCACATCATTGTGTCTTGATCTGGATTTAACTTGAACCAAAAGATCTTTAGCGTCTCTAACATTTAAACATTCCATTTGGAAAGGAGATGTGCACATATGCATGTCCAAGACTCCCACCCCCAACCTCCACCTGTTGTCCCCGGTGGGCACCTGCTAAATCCATCCAATTCAGCACCTTGTGGAACCACTTCATCACCTGCTGGCTCCCGACTCCCATTTCTGACCCAAAGACCTCCCTTAAGCAATCAAAACACCGACCAAGGGCCGCCGGGGCCCCCGTGCTACAGGAATGTCCGCTATTTTAAGGATTTAGGCCAACCCCACTGTGCAATGAATTGCCCCTCTGCTATCACCTGTTGTCTGCTCACAAACACGGTCTGAACAAAATCACAGTCAAGAGCTCCGGGTGCAAAATGCAAGAGACTCAGAGAGACCTCTAGTGGTCGGAGTAAGTACTTTAATGTAAAAAGCTGTACTGTACTGTAAATAAGTTCACCTTTCATCTGCATGTAAAGAAAGCTGCACATCTCATCTCCTGTCTGCGTTAATCACCCGACAAACTGAGAGTTAAAAATAACCCAAATAATCACCTATCTTCTCTCTTCACCTGCTATCACACCTTTCTCTCTTCCCCATCTCATTCTATCACCTCTTGTTTTTAATGCTATCTGTCTTTCAGACACCATTTCCTTAATTTCCCACCTGCCATCTGTCTCTCTCTCTCTCTCTCTCTCACCCTCCCTTCAGGTGTGATCTAAAACTGTAGTATCAACAGGTGTCAACTTTGGTGTCGCTCACCTGAACTTTGACTCCTGTACTTAGAAAACCAGGGCATTTTATTGGCAAGACATTTATACAGACTTGATTTCTCCTACTCTCTTTGGGAGATTACTCTCTTTTGGGATGCGTTTTGGTCAAGTGGACGAGAGAGACACGTTCACATTTACACCTGGTATTTTAATTCCGACCCTTTTGTCCATTGCCCTGGGGGCGAGTCCCTCTGCAATCGTTTAAACAGAGGCGGAGAGTTTGGTTTTATCAATGAGAGCCTAAAGATCACGCTGAACACTGTTGGTTTGCGCTAGAATCAGAACGATGTAAACATTGTGCTGGTACATCACACATTAGATCAATAGGTGGAGAGTAGGCGGTGTTTTATAGCTATTCGAACGCATTGCGTGTCTACACCACAAAAGCAATCCGGTCGAATGTGTTTTCGACTACCTCTGAATGTGGTCGAAAGTGGATGAGCTCAAAATGTTTTACACCCCCAACCAACCAAAACACATCTTAATACAGGTGTAAATAGCCTCTTAAAGGTGCAGTGTGTACATTTTAGCGGCATCTACTGGCGACTCAGTCCACTGCTCACCTCTTGCTTTTGAAACACATAGAGAAGCTACGGTAGCCGCCACCGGACAAACATGTCATCGCCAGAGACAACTTAGTAAAAACGTTTGTCTGTTAAGAGCTTCTGTAAAAGCACAAAATGGCGACTTCCATGTAAGGGGACCCTCGATGTATGTAGATAAAAACATCTCATTCTAAGGTGATAAACACATAATGATTCATTATGAAAGGTCTTTATATACCACTGATAATATAGTTTTGTATATTATTTTGCATTTCTGTCAAGAGATCCTTCTAAAAATTACACATTGCACCTTTAAACCACCGTTGCTGTACACAGCATTTGGACACGACTGTCGAAGTTCGCCCCCTAGTGCCAGACGTCATGAAATTTCAGTTTAATCGTAAATCCATGTCAACATGGGAGAGAAGCTCATTCCAGCGCATGAGCCTTAAATCTATGAATATTCACTATAGTAGAATAAATAAAAGAATACAAATGAATGAAACAATAAACATCTATGCATATACGACAATATTTTTTAGAGAGAACATATTGAATAAGATTAAACATAATAATGTGTAAATATTAAATTAATATTTTTTTTAACATTTTTAAAGGATTCAATTAAAGGATAAATAAGCATTAATAATTTTCATCACACTGAAATACATAAATTCTGGTCGGCTTATTGCATGCGGTGTAGTCGCACAACTTAAAATCTTTTAATAGATACAACGCTCAAAACGGATCTGAAAATTACGCATCCACAGATGGTCGTCACCTCACGTACTACCTTTGCAACTCTTCATACAACATTAATAGATGTGTGTGTAGTAGGGCTGTCACGATTATGAAATTTGGCTGACGGTTAATTGTCTAATAAATTGAGACGATTGTGACGATTAATTTCCTGTTTTAGGGCTTTTTGCGATTATGACGATTAATTGTCTGTTTTATTGCTTTGACATTTAATTTGTTTATAAAATAATTTTCACATATTGTTGTGATTATTTAAATGATATATTTTGCAAGGTTTACCTGACAGTAATAATTAATGCACATAACACACATTTAAAACTAATCTGATACTGTCTCGTTTATACAGGCGCTGCAGTTCCCCCTTGTGTTTTTAAAGAGATGTGCAATCATTGCGGTGATCTGAAATCATCACGATGAGGTCAAACAATCGCAATGAGACGATTATTTAATCATTGTGACAGCCCTAGTGTGTAGACAAATTAAATTCATGAATAATCAACGAAGAATCTAAAGAACCTTTCTGTTTAAAGAAAACTATATGTAGTTTAATAAACATTATTTAGAATATAAAAAGTTATCAAATAAATGGTTCTTCTTGACTGAATGGTTCTTTCCATGGCATCGCTGTACCTATTAAGCACCTTTATTTTTAGGAGTGTATACGTTTTCTCCTGTCTTGACTGACAAACTTGCTTGTGATAGGACTTTTAGTCACTGCGACACAGGAGACAGTCGGCCGTGCCACACCTGACTGGATAATTCACGTCTCTGATCCGCTTAGATCAGATGACTGTGAGGATTAACCAAATCTGTCGGAGCAGAAAATAAATGGTCTTGTCTTTCTCCCCCTTTCATTCTCTCTTTCTTTTGTTTACTCTCTGTTTCTCTTTTATTTATTTCTTACTCTTGTTTGTTTGCTCTCTCTCTCTCTCTTTCTCTCTCTCTCTATTGCTGAATGCTAATGTATATATCCTTCTGTAATGAGCCCTGTACTGTATTATTGATCAAGCTTTACAGATTAAAGCCTTCCAAACATCTATCAAATAATAATGACCCTGTGGGAAAGCTCTCTCTCTTTCTCTCTCTTTCTCTCTCTTTCTCACTTTCACACACACACAAAGGCATAAAGCAGAAGCAGAGACCGAGTCTTAAGCTCTCAGGATTACAGACAGCTTTGATAGCAACCAATCAGCTTCATCCAAACTATGAATTATTCTGTAGGGACAGAGAAACTTGAATCTATCATATGTTAAGATGATCATAAAGTTCATCTCTTGATATTCTGAACTGTAACATCTCTAACTGTTCACTGCATCACAAATCAAATAATCTGAAAGGTGAGAATGACCCTCACACTAAATAACTCCATTCCTGACAGCATACAGGCCTAACTTCATTGTTTTTGTTTGCGTATTGGTGACTCCTCGAGGCAACAGCTGAAGAATAGACTGCTTTGGGTGTTATGCAAAATAGAAATGGACAAAATAGGTTGACATAGATTTTGATCTTCTTCCTCAAATGGTTTCCTGATTGCAATGTGATGAAGCTGTTAGAATGAAAAATATAAATAAATGAGAAATGTATTAAAATGATAGTGCACCCAAAAATTTAAATAAAGTTTAGTTTCGCATGCTCACATGAAACTTTTGCATGTGCACATGAAACTAAACTTTATTTAAATTTTTGCTCTATGTCCCCTTAGGGCCGTAAAATATATATATGCTGAATATGTTTTTTTTTTTGTGGCCATTTTTATGTATATTTTGAAATAGGCCTATATTATAAAGCAGTGGTTTTTAAACCTAAAAAGATAAGGCAACTAACAAAAAGCACTCATTTTTTGTATAATTTAATGTTTTTTTAATTAAAATGTTGAGTTTTAGAACAGTTTTTTGTCACAAATTTTCTTTGGGGGGAAACGCAAAGGAATGCATGGTACACAAGGGGGGCCGCACGCTGAAAAAGTTTGGGAACCACTGTTATAAAGCATTTATATTCACGTTGCATTGGAAGAAAAACTTTGTATGTTACAAACCTGTAACAGCTTTAAAAATATTAAAATTAAATATATTTTCAACTAAAAAAAACATACTTATAATTTTATATTTTATACATACCTATACATTTTATACTTCATAAATTTTACAGAAACCCTTATATTTCGTCCAGAAAATTTTTTTTGCCATATGGGTTGTAAAATTAGAAATATATTTGTTGCCCCTGAAATACATTTTGAAATAAATTTTAAAGGGGACATTTCTTGGGACTTTTTAAAAATGTCAAATAAATCTCTGGTGTCCCCAGAGTACATACATGAAGTTTTATCTCAAAATACCATATAGATAATTTATTATAACATGTTAAAATTGCCACTTTGTAGGTGTGAGCAAAAATATGTTGTTTTGGGGTGTGTCATTTAACATGCAAATGAACTGATCTCTGTAATAAATAGCAGTGCTGTGGTTGGATAGTGCAGATTAAGGGGCGGTATTATTTAGGGATGCACCGTTAGGATTTTTTGGGCCGATACCGATTCCGATTTAAACAGACAACTTCTGTCCAATACCGATGCCGATACCGATATTAAACACTTGTATATAATACTATACAGTTGGTCTATTAGCTAGTTTTTTCTGCATCAAATTATTTTTACTGAACATGGATTGGATCTAATTAACATTCAACTGATTAACATAATAAGAGAGGCACAAATTAAAACAAATATAATAAGACAGCATGACAACTTTCAAAGGTGGTTTTTGCTATTCAGCATTTATTTTATTAACAACATTAACTCGTTTTTTTTTAAATATAATGGATTTCTTTATGCAGTTAATTAATAAACAATCGGTATCGGCCTGTCTCGTGCTATTGCCGATATGCCGATGGTTTCAAATTCATCAAAAATCGGCCGATAAATATCTAGTATTATTATCATAAGATCCCCTCATGACATCACAAGGGGAGACACATTTCAATGACCTATTTTTCACATGCTTGTAGAGAATGGTTAACCAGTTCTTACATCTAGGTTGATAGAAGCACTATAAGTTAACAATGAGTTAAGTTGTTAAATTTAGTTTATCAAACTTGCCAAATTTAGTTGGAATACTAGAAATTTAAAGTCAAGTCCTATTTTAGTTCACACTGACATTACTTATTTTTTTGGACCACAACTTCAATATTTTAAGTAAATTCAAGTAAATTCTGGGTTTATTTAAGTTATCTCCATGTTTCCAGGGTGAGATTTGATATTTTTATTAGTGGTACAAAATGTTGTGGTAAAAAAAGTCCCATCTCACCCTTCAAACATACACACACACTTGGCCTGATCTCTCATGAGCTCACAGGATCAGATTGGCCAACGGTGCTGGCGGAAATACATTTTTTTTACTCAACAAAAACAAAATCAATCAACCAACGACACTATTTAGATGCCAAAATGGCTCTTCATCCTTGTCTCGCACACTTCCTCACTTGTTTACAGGCAAGTATGGGTAAAAAACGATCGTACTGTTCATTCACTGCATACTGTATACAATATGTGACACTGTCTGTGAAAACCTGGCTAAAGTCATGTTTTTGATTAACTGTTTACTACATAAAATCATCCTACATAATGTAAAGATCATTCTGTGAAAATCTTTAATATTGATCATCAAACTTTGATCACACCTCATCTCATCATTCAATTATGAGACTTTAGTCTTAGACAGGGTCACATGTATGTAGTTTGTATGTAAAACAGTGAGTGCAAGCAGCCAATCAGAGCTTGATCTTACAGAAGCGGAGGTCACTACAGCCGTATGTATAATTTGCTCCAAATACACAAGACAGTGATTCATTTATCTTCTAATCTACAATAAACTCCACTGTTCTCTCTTTTCTCTATACACCAGACTATACATGCATAGCAGTCTGTTCATGAAGTGCACGTGTGTGGCTGAAATCCAGATGATGACATCAGTTTCCTGTTTATAGATTTGCTCTTACAGCCATTGCTGGCCCAGGGTAACATTACACCGACCTTAACCTTAATACATCCTTTACATTTAAGCATTTGATGTAATGCAATCTCTCCTTTAAAATAATTTTAAGAGTTTTAAAAGTATTAATAGTCATCCCTACAGGACCTTGGGAAAATCAGGCTCAGGACAAATCCAATAAACACACAATCAAGTTAAAAGGGAAAGGATTTTGTGATAAATCTAAGCCAAAGACACTATCACATACACTGTCAAAAAATGGTCCATAGCTGTCACTGGGACGGGACCCTTTCAAAAAACGTCAAAGGTACATAATGGTACAAAAAAATTATACATATCTGTACCCCAATGGTGCATATTAGGACCTTTTAAAGTTTCCAGAGTCCTGTAAACAAGAAAATCATAAGCGATGAAGTACATATCTATACATTGCAAAGGGGCAAAAAGTTTCCGCTAAATTTCCGAAAAACTTTCCACACACTATAAAGTGGCAATTTTAACATGTTATAATAAATTATCTATATGGTATTTTGAGATAAAACTTTACGTATGTACTCTGGGGGCACCAAAGATTTATTTACCCTTTAACATATATTTTTAAATGTATTTCAGGGGCAACAAATACATTTCTAATTTTACAACCCATATGGCAAAAAAAAAATGTTTTCTGGTCAAAATATAAAAGTTTCTATAAAATTTATAAAGTATAAAATGTATACGTATGTATAAAATATTAAATTATAAGTATATTTTTTGCAGTTTGACAGAAAATATATTTAATTTAAATTTTTTCAAACCTATTACAGTTTGAATATAAATGCTTTATATATTTCAGCACATATATTTTTTGGCAATTTTTTTATATTTTGAAATATATATTTTTTGCAGTATGGACAACTTAGGGGTGAATAAATCATGACAGAATTTTATTTTTGGGTGAACTATACCTTTATATATATTGAAATTTTATGGGAATTTACGGAAATTATTTGGAAATTTAGGAAATTGTATATAAACTTTATCATATACAAACATAAATAAACATTTTGTTTGGTCATAAGCTGACATGTATGCAAGGTAATACAGATTTTGAAGAGTCCTAATACTTAAACACATCAAGCCGTGGATTTATTTGATAAAAAATCCTTTAGAAATCAGAATGATTTCAAATTCCCAGTTTATTCCCATTCATTCCAGTTAATTCCCATATACTCCCGTTAATTCAGATGGAAAGTTTCCAGCTTTGAAAGCTCCCCAAATTTTGCGACCCTAATACTGTCTTCAATAATTGACAACTTAGAAATAAGCATTTCAAAAGACGTCAAGCATGCCTTCATATTTTCTTATATCTGGTTATCACCTCTTAGACATAGCCAAAGAGTAGATAACACCTAGACTAACAAACAAAAAACACTTGCAACCATGAAAGGAATTCATTCCTTCTCTTTATTAAAACGTGACTGCAATGCTGTTTATCAGTAGAAAGCTACTGCCAAAAACAGCGATTACAACAACATTGTTTCAAAATGCAGCAGGCATATTTGGTAACAGGTTAAAAGTTATACTTGTCATAATGCTAAACAACTATGATGAAGTCAAGCGGACTCATGAGGTGAAAGCTGCAGGGTAACTGACTGAGGGAAATGATGCAGTTGCTGCAATAACCACAGGATAAGAATAGACTGCAATGTGTCTTACACAGGACCCAGAGTAAGCGCGCTAAATGGTGCCTGTCACTAAATAATAATGGCAGCGGTGGCAAAAAACGGATATTTGGGAATGGGGTTATAAAGGGGCCTGTATCAGACACCTGCTGCCGCATAAAACACACACAGATGCAAAATATGCAAATGTAGATACAAATCTTGTCACCACCTTTGCTAAATTTGGTGTTACTGACCTTATACCTAGTTTGTCACCTCATGACAAACCACATCTGAATGCACACAAATGTGAAATCAATTTAAGTCACAGCAGAGGAGAACATAATCAGTAAAAATCTCACATGTTGACTATATGGAGTTTCTTTTGCATTTCCAAAGCTCATTTCCAAGTTATTTCTTTACTTTCACTGTATGACAAACAGCAACTTTGAAAAATTAGCCGTATATTGGCATTTATTCCCCCAAATACCATGATATGAATTGCAGTCAATACCGGCAAGTTCCAGGCCAACGAAAATACAGATGCATCAAAAAGATACCGGCAACCATCCCCGCAAATACCAAGATATGCATTTAATTCAATATTGCGCAGACCTAGCTCAACAAAATACTAATATATCTATCGTATATCACCACTCATTTCCAAAATGAATGAAATATGACTTCCAATTAATAGCGTACAGCCCCCCTTAGCGCAAAACACCAAGATATCCAGCGCAGTGGCTCTCAAACTGGGCAGCTGCAAGATCGTGCCATGGTGCCCCTGTTTTATGACATTTAAAAAATACATCATAAAAATATCATAAATTCTGTGTAATTAACCTCAGAAAAATAAAGCTACTAACCAACAGCACTACGTTGTATAATTTAATATTGATATTTAGAGTATATTGCTATTCATCCCCAAATTACCGTGGTATGAATTGCAGTAAATATTGGTCAGCCCTAGCTTATTAATATACCAAGATACATGGATGACAACTGGACAGCGACAACTACAACAGCGGCGGATGAGGTCGTTTGACGCAAACAGAAGGATTTGATGGGTTTTTAAAAATATTGATAGTAGGGATTGAAATATTGATACACTATTGTGGAATAGTTACCTGTATCGATATTGTTGCACAGCCCTAATCAAAATAACGAAATATCTATTGTATATATCTCCACTTAAAGGAATAGTCTACTCATTATCAATATTAAAATATGTTATTACCTTAACTAAGAATTGTTGATACATCCCTCTATCATCTGTGTGCATGCACCTAAGCGCTGGAGCGCGCTGCGACACTTCGATAGCATTTAGCTTAGCCCCATTCATTCAATGGTACCATTCATAGATAAAGTTAGAAGTGACCAAACACATCAACGTTTTTCCTATTTCAGACGAGTAGTTATACGAGCAAGTTTGGTGGTACAAAATAAAACGTATCGCTTTTCTAAGCGGATTTAAAAGAGGAACTATATTTTATGGCGTAATAGCACTTTTGGGAGTACTTTGACTCGCGTGAAAAGTCCGGTCCCCTTCTCCCTCTCATAATGGGAGAGGGAGGGTGTTCCTGCGCCGAGTCGAAGTACTCCCAAAAGTGCTATTACGCCATAAAATATAGTTCCTCTTTTAAATCCGCTTAGAAAAGCGCTACGTTTTATTTTGTACCACCAAACTTGCTCGTATAACGTCTTAAATAGGAAAAACGTTGATGTGTTTGGTCACTTCTAACTTTATCTCTAAATGGTACCATTGAATGAATGGGGCTAAGCTAAATGCTATCGAAGTGTCGCAGCTAGTGATAGACCGATATATCGTCCGGCCGATATATCGGGCCGATATTTGCGAGTTTTATGTGTATCGGCATCGGCCGATACATGGCTGCCGTGTTTGCCGATTTTTCCGACAGAGTGCTGGAACCCGCTAGTGATTGCAGGTCATGTGACTAAAAACAACCAACCTTTTCACGACAACATTGAAAGCTCGGCTTAACAGCTGATCATAGCTGAACAAAGTGGGGTTTTTTCATCTCTATGGGGTGGTTTCCTGGACAGGGATAAGACTAGTCCTAGACTACAATAAATGTAAGAACTGTGCAAACTAATAACATCTCTTTTTAACAACATGCCATTTTTTACATAATTTTTATGATGTAAATTGAGTAAGCAAAACCAGTATCGGCTCCAAATATCAGCTCAAGAAAATCGCCAGCCTGTATCGGTCATCGGCTAAGGCTGATGAAACAAAAATCGGTATCGGCATCGGCACTGAAAAATCCATATCGGTCGATCCCTAGTCGCAGCGCGCTCCAGCGCTTACGTGCATGCACACAGGTGATAGAGGGATGTATCAACAATTCTTAGTTAAGGTAATAACATATTTTAATATTGAAAATGAGTAGACTATTCCTTTAAAGCAACACTATGTAGTTTCCATGTAAAAATGACTTACAGCTCCCCCATGTGGTTGAAAAGCGCAACAGTGCCTGGTATCAGACACTCTTCTGCAGACAGGGGGAGGGGCGGGGCTGTGTTTCCTACCCTCCACCGCCACTTTCAGAGTGTGCTTGTAGCAACTAGGAGGCTGCTCAGGTTGCAGCAACAGTACAATTTGTCCAGTTAAAAGTTGTTCTATCACTGAAATAATTTTAGAGACATTATTTAAAGGTAAAAAAACTACATAGTGTTGCTTTAATCCAGGGGTGTCAAACTCATTTTAGGCTGAGGTCCGGATGGTAAATAACGCCATGATGTGAGGGCCGGATAATTTTTTTTAAACCTTAGTGTGCTGATAATTGTGTTAATATTAACTAAACAAACCAATTAATTTGTTTGTTCAGCAAGAAAACTAGAGAAACACACAGCTCTGTGAAAACTACATTTCATAAGGTCACACTCATACTGTACATATTATACACACAAATTTACATCTGTACAAAATCCACTGGCCTTAGGTTGAAAAGCCTTAATTTAACTTCTTTTGCATTATTCCTTAATGCCAAAATTATTTAAAAACCATTCACTTTTCTTTGTAATGAGAACAGTCATTTAGAAAATGAAAATGCTAGATGGGGCAGTGGCCCAAACCAAAAAGGGCACTAAAGGGGTTGGTACTATTATTATGGTTTTAATAAAATATTATGATGTGTTATATTACTAGCATGCAATTATAATGGGAAATATAATAACAAGAATTAAAGTGTGACAATCTGCTAAATATTCGGTATGATTTACCTGCTGGCTTGATGGAGCTTTGAATCCATGTTTGCAATGTTGAACTGCCTTTAGCAGCCTCTCTTTCCGTTCTCTGTCGTTATTTTGTCAAGGCATTGGTATTTTTTGTCTACAAAGTGTGCCAACAACAGTAAATTTAGTGTTTATATTAACTTAGATCTGATCGGGAACATTAAATCGATTAGACATGTATTGTAACGTTAATAAGAATGTGGCTATTTTGTTGTTATTTGCTTGCTAGCACTTGTTAGGACTTTTAATACACCGACAGCAAATCATTACCGGAAGAAATACATAAACAAACTTCCAAATTACTAATTCTGTTGTTTAACAACTAATTTAATGTAATTAATCTACCTGTTAATGCAACGAACTTCGGAAACTGTCGTCTTCGCACTCCAGGCAGAGAGTGGACACAGAGATGCTGCGGAGCGGTCGGGAAAACACGAAGTGGATCACCGGAAAAAGTGGATCTTTAGCGGAGCAGTAACAATACAACAGCAAGATTTTTGGGCACCGTGTTTAGTCTATGTTCCGCGTTTTGCTGCTTTCCGCAAGTCTCTCATATTAAAAACGAACTAGACACCCGCCTGAAAGGGGTTTTAAAATATGTATTTCATATTTAATAAATCATCACGCGGGCCGGATTGGACACCTTTGTGGGCCGTATGCGGCCCGCGGGCCGTATGTTTGACACCCCTGCTTTAACCCAAAAATGAATGAGATATGATTTCCAATCAATAGCGTCCAGCCCTATGGGCACAAAACAACAAGATGGCGCAGTGGTTGTCAAACTGGGGAGCCGCAAGATCGTGCCAAGGGCCCTAGTTTTATGACATTTTTAAAAATACGTCATAAAAATATCATAGATTCTGTGTAATTAAACCTCAAATTAAACCAACAGCACTACATTATATCATTTTATATGATTTGTTTAATAAAAATAAAAATTTTTAGAATGTTTTAGGTCAGGGGTCTTCAACTACTCTTCTTCGGGGGCCAGATTTTAAAATTGTAAATATGACGAGGGCCAGCCAAACTTTTACCCATTTTTTACTTTTAACACACACACACACTACATGTTTTCTTTTTTTATATTTTATAGATATATAAACAGCCTTTCCGTTGTACATTACAGATATAACTGTCGGGAGTTCGCCCCCTAGTGGCAGTCGTAATGAAATTGTAGTTTGATTGTAAATCTGTCATGGGAGAGAACCTTTAATCTACGAATATACAACCCCAAAACAGAAAAAGTTGGGACACAGTAGAAATTGTGAGTAAAAAAGGAATGGAATAATTTACAAATCTCATAAACTTATATTTTATTCACAGTAGAATCTAGATAACATATCAAATGTTGAAAGTGAGATATTTTGAAATGTCATGCCAAATATTGCCTCATTTTGGATTTCATGAGAGCTACACATTCCAAAAAAAGTTGGGACAGGTAGCAACAAGAGGCCAGAACATCCAAATATACACATAAGGAACATTTGAAAGACCAATTTGCAACTTATTAGGTCAGTTGGCAACATGATTGGGTATAAAAAGAGCCTCTCAGAGTGGCAGTGTCTCTCAGAAGTCAAGATGGGCAGAGAATCACCAATTCCCCCAATGCTGCAGCGAAAAATAGTTTTCTGACTTTATCAGAGAAAAATTGCAAAGAGATTGAAGTTATCATCATCTACAGTGCATAATACCATTAAAAGATTCAGAGAATCTGGAACAATCTCTGTGTGTAAGGGTCAAGACCGGAAACCATACCGGATGCCCGAGATCTTCAGGCTCTTAGACGGCACTGCATCACATACAGGAATGCTACTGTAATGGAAATCATAACATGGGCCCAGGAATACTTCCAGAAAACATTGTCAGTGAACACAATCCACCGTGTCATTCACTGTTGCCAGCTAAAACTCTATAGGTCAAAAAAGAAGCCATATCTAAACATGATCCAGAAGCACAGGTGTTTTCCCTGGGCAACGCTCATTTAAAATGGACTTGAGTGCAAAACTGTTCTGTGGTCCAACGAATCAAAGTTTGAAGTTCTTTTTGAAAAACTGGGATGCCATTTCATCTGGACTAAAGAGGACAATGACAACCCAAGTTGTTATTAGCGCTAAGTTCAGAAGCCTGCATCTCTGATGGTTTGGGGTTGCATGAGTGCGTGTGGCATGGGCAGCTTACACATCTGGAAAGGCACCATCAATGCTGAAAGGTTTATCCAAATTGTAGATACATATGATTCCATTCAGATGTCGTCTCTTTCAGGGAAGACCTTGCATTTTCCAACATGAAAACGCCAGACCACATTCTGCATCAATTACAACATCAAGACTGCGAAGAAGAAGGATCTGAGTATTGAAATGGCCAGCCTGCAGTCAAGATCTTTCATCCATAGAAAACATTTGGTGCATCATAAAGATTAAGATGCGACAAAGAAGACCTAAGACAGTTGAGCAACTAGAAGCCTGTATTAGACAAGAATAGGACAACATTCCTATTCCTAAACATCGGTCCTCCTCCAGCTGTTCCTTATATGTACATTTTAACTTTTCTGGCCTCTTATTGCTACCTGTCCCAACTTTTTTTGGAATGTGCAGCTCCCATGAAACCCAAAATGAGCCAATATTTGGCATGAAATTTCAAAATGTATCACTTTCAACATTTGATTTGTTATCTATATTCTACTGTGAATAAAATATAAGTTTATGAGATTTGTAAATTATTCCATTCCTTTTTTACTCACAATTTCTACTGTGTCCCAACTTTTTCTGTTTTGGGGTTGTATATTTATAGTTAATAATTTACTTACCAGTAATCAATCGAACACTCTGAAATACATCACTTCCAGTCGCCGCGTCACATGTGGTGAAGCCGCATAAGCCGCGTTTGTTTTCTTTAACGCATTCAAAGCTCGAATCGGATCAGATAATAAAGCACAAGGCTGCAGCCTTCCGATTGAGAAACGGCCAAAGGTGACCGGCGGGCCGGATAAAGATGATTGGCGGGCCGCACTTGGCCCACGGGCCGCCAGTTGACTAGCCCTGTTTTAGGTCATCCATTTTTTGAGGGGCCATGAACGGATGCACCATACACACGCCGAAAAAGTTTGCGAACCACTGATCTAGCTTATATCGCTATTCCTCTCCAAATTACAGAGATTTGAACATTATTCAATACCACCCACCCCTAGCTCATCAAAATAGTGAGGGTATATCTTCATCCATCCCAAAATTACTGAGATATGAATTTCAGTCAATATCGGTCAGCCCTAGCTTATATCTATTGGATTTTGGTAATCACCCCCACAAACACCGAGATACACAGATATAGCTCAACAAAATACAGAGATTTATATCGTATTTCAACACTCATTTCCAAAATTAATCAGATTTAATTTCCAATCATTAGTGGCACAAATGCCAAGATATCTAGCATATATCACTATTCATCCACAAATCATCGAGATATGAATATCATTCAATACCGCCCACTCCTAGCCCATTAAAATACTGAGATATCTCACCACCCAGCCCAAAATAACGGAGATATGATTTTGGGTCAATATCATCCAGCCCTAGCTCTACCTATTAAACCACTGGAAGACAATCTAAACATATCTTTATTTCTGTTGTTCCTGTTTGCACAACACTCAGGATTTTTGCATTCTGTTCAATAAAGCCAAACAATCTTAACCTCCGCTAAGTATACACTTATACACACATCACTTCCAACAGCACTCATAAACATCCAGTATGACACTTGCGTCTGTTTCCGCTGGAATAAGAAAGTAAACAAAAGTCACAAAGCATGAATTCAAATGGAGGAGTCTGTGAATTTGGCAGAGGAATGGCGAGACTTCTGTTTAAGTACCGAATCCCAGAAGCATTAGAGTACTTTAAATGTCTATACGTAAGCGTGTCGGGTTTCTGGCGCAGTGAAGAGAGGCATGAATTATTCACATCAGCTTGGATGGTAGGAAGAAAGGTAGAGAGAGAAATGTGAGGGGGCAGGAAAGAAGGAGTCGGTGGAGAGAGAAAATAACAGAAGAGAAGATTGCTGCTTACTCTCTCTAGCATACGCAAAAGGAAGGCCTAAATGACGTTAAAGTTTGCATGAGTTCACACATATGTCTTGTTGCTATGGTTACAGTCCTTTACAAAAAACCCCAAAGGTCCTACTGAAACCTTTCTGTGCTAATCTATACTATAGTAGGACAAAAAACACAACTGCCGATTATTCACATTGATAATTAATTGTATAAAGATGAATGTGAAAATTGTTAAAATTATAATAATGATGCTTTTTTAAAGTTGTTTTCGTTGTCAGATTGTTTTTGTTTGTTTAGTGCTGTGTAAGCAGAATTAATAATAATAAATAAAAGAAGACAAATTAAAAAAAGGGAAAATGGTCAAAATTGGAAGTAGATTAAAACTGGTTAGGGCTATTTCTAATTTGTAAATGCTTTAAAATAAGAATGAGGTAGGAGTTTATAAGATTTTTTTCTTCATCCTACTTCTGTTCTTCTTGTCATAGAATGTATTTTTGTTGTGTTTATTGGATTGTTGTTTGTGGCTTCTTGTGTTGCATTACCATAAAATAAAATAAAAATGAAATGAAATGATTATTCGATTAATAGTTTTTACATTGAAGTTTTGACATGTTTTATAACTTTCTGTGAAGCAGTTGTAAGGTACATTTTTAGCATCTAAAACCAAACAATATAAGGTAAATCAAAAATAATTATGGGAGTTAGTAAAAAATAAAAACCCCATTGGCTAAGGACACGCCAAACCAGGGGTGCGTTTCCCAAAAGCATCATTGCCAACTAAGCTAGCAACTTTGTTGGTTGTAATGCAATTTCCCATTGCCAACCAACTAAGTTGCTAATAGGTTAGCAACGATGCTTTTGGGAAACGCACCCCAGATTAGTTTCCGATTAGTTGTGTTTTCGATCAGTTTTTCGATTAATTGTGCAGCCCTAACATAATGTATAGTAAAACTGCATTGGCTAAGGACACGTCGAACCAGATTAGTTTTTCGATTAATTGTGTTTTTTGATCAGTTTTTCGATTAATTGTGCAGCCCTTACCTAATGTATAGTAAAACTGCATTGGCTAAGGACACGTCGAACCAGATTAGTTTTTCGATTAATTGTGTTTTTTGATCAGTTTTTCGATTAATTGTGCAGCCCTAACCTAATGTATAGTAAAACTGCATTGGCTAAGTACACGTCGAACCAGATTCGTTTTTCGATTAATTGTGTTTTCGATTAGTTTTTCAATTAATTGTGCAGCCCTAACCTAATGTATAGTAAAACTGCATTGGCTAAGGACACGTCGAACCAGATGAGTTTTTCGATTAATTGTGTTTTCGATTAGTTTTTCGATTAATTGTGCAGCCCTAACCTAATGTATAGTAAAACTGCATTGGCTAAGTACACGTCGAACCAGATTCGTTTTTCGATTTATTGTGTTTTTGATTAGTTTTTCGATTAATTGTGCAGCCCTAACCTAATGTATAGTAAAACTGCATTGGCTAAGGACTAGGGCTGGGTATTGTTAGGAATTTCACAATTCGATTCAATTTCGATTCTTGAGGCTTCGATTCAATTCTATTTAATTCAATTCAATATTGATTTACTTGCTTCGATATCGATTAGATAATAAGTAAATACACAAGCAATTAAGTACCTGAGTATATTTTTAAATAATGTGTGTAGTATTACTAATGTTTGATCATGTTGATGGTGAAGGCTTGAAAGAAGTGCTGCTATTTGCCATCTTTGATCTTTCTGTTTTGATATAGCGCGTCTTGTACAACGCTGAACGCTCTCACTAGAGTGTTGCCCACAGCGACGCCACTTGCCCGGGGGGCTGAATTGATTCATAGGATTTGATGAATCGATACTGAATTGAGAAACAAATAATTGCAATGCATTGATGAATCGATATTTTTACCCAGCCCTACTAAGGACACGTCGAACCAGATTAGTTTTTCGATTAATTGTGTTTTCGATTAGTTTTTCGATCAATTGTGCAGCCCTAACCTAATGTATAGTAAAACTGCATTGGCTAAGGACACCTCAAACCAGATTCGTTTTTTTTTTTTCGATTAATTGTACAGCCCTAACCTAATATATAGTATACAAAGTTGGTATCGAAACAGTAAAATGTAGCAACATCTAACCAATTATTTAATAAACATTTGATGCATTGTTTGGTTCTGGCATGGCATTTGTTTAGAAAATCAATAATGTCTTTTAAACACTAACAATTAAATGTCTATTAAACTAACGATGAAAAGTGACCTGCCCTTGGTGAAAAATATTCCTATAGTTTAAAAGAACCCATTTCAGAATATCACAGAAACTTTGGTCATCTCTTTTTAACTAGTTAGCAGTAAGCAACACCCTTACGGAAATAAACCATGGTTTTATTGTGGTAAAAGTGTAGCAAAACCATGGCTTTATTACACTAACCACGGTTTAAATATGGTTTTTCAAAACCATGGATGTCAAAATCATGGTTATTTTGTGGTTACCATGGTTTTACTACAGTAACCATGTTTTTTTAACTGTAGTAAAACCATGGTTAATTTCAGTGGCGGTCGGTGACTTCTTTTTTCGAGAACATTCAATGCGAAGTTCATCACAACATGTATGTAGCCCGTCATGTGTGTTGTTCCTTATTTCAAAATATGTGTTCTGCGTGTCGAGGGATCCTATGTGCATCACGTGTCTTGTAAAAGCTAGCAACCACATTTGCAATGACTTAGAACACACTACTGTCAAGAACACACTACCAACTTTTGCAAAGATGATCACCATTTACTTTTCTGTAAAAACTATGAGCTTAAGTTGAGTTTATCTCTTTTAAAATAATGTGCAGTTGTGATTAATATATAGGACGATATTTGGATTTTCTTTATCGGCATCGGCCAAAAAATCTTCTCAGTCAGCCAATAAATCTTTCTGTTTCTTAAATTTGTTGTTCGTAATAAAACCACTTTGGTGTGCAGTAAAGTCTTATTCAAACAGTATAACAGTGAGGTGTCTTGTATGTCTTGTAAATATTTTTAAGTACTTACTGTTATGAAAATGTTTATTTAGTATCACAGATTTCCTGTTTGTCATTGACATACTATAATTATATTTATAGTATGCCGATCTCAATATCAGCATTGGCCATAAAAACCCCATATCGGTCGACCACTAATGTGCATGAATGAATAATACACACAATGTGTCTGGGAAAATATTAAGAAAATAAATAGTTTTTGTTGCATTTGGTATTTGGTTAAAGTACAAGCACACCGAGCACACAGCACTAGAAGCTGAAAGAGAGAAAATAACCAAATACAAGCTTTGAATCTCTAAAAGTAGAAACTTGAAAGTTATCTCTCCCGGCGGACTCCAAGTTTGTGTTTGTGAGCTCTCACTAACCGGTGCAATGCGTATACAATGTTTCTCTCTCAGCATGAAACTTCTCTTGCTAACCGAGCGTAATATTACTTGAGAACTGCCCTTGAGATTCTCACCGTCAGCTTTTCTGGAAGCTTCTGAAGAGTCACTCCTCACATCTGAGACAGACCCAGCCAGAAGTAAAGGGAGGAAACCCATGGGACAGAAAAAGAGAAGATCTGGAGAAAGGAAAGCTTGGATATGCCTTGTTTGTGTCACCCTTTAAGTTCAAAGGTCAGCATATGCAAACATCGGTAACATTTGCATAAAAACAAACCTCCACCCTAACAGAATGTTCTTGGTTAAAAAAAGACCATATCTACTGACCACATCTGTGGCATGCTGTTAGTTGCACAACTAAGATTCATTTTGTGACCCAGTCTGTAAAAACCCAGCTAAAGTAATTTTTTAAATAATAATAATAATCAACATAATCTTTTTTTAATATTGACTAAGTAAGATCATGTCAAAGATTAAATTTAATTTGAAATGAATGAATGAAGTTAGAAGTTAGACTTTAGTCTGCATTTCACAAACAGGGTCACGTTTCATTAACTAATTTTAATGTGAGGCTATACACACACTAAACTATATATTGTAAAGTTTCTCCCAGTGCAATACTTTAACCCCCACACTACCGTTCACATTATAACGATAACTATAATTATAAAAAATATAGTTTAAAAAAACTTTTTTATAACGAGAATAGGGGAGTTCACACCACAATTAGGGCTGGTTATTGGCAAGGGCCTTGCGATACGATACATGTCGCGATACATTTGTCATGGTACGGTGTATCGCGGTACGATACAATATGTTGTGTGTTGCGATACATTGCAAAGCTTTTTCCTTTTTTTATCAAAAATGTAATAAAAATAGAGCTGATTTTTAAAAAACTTTTTTTAAAGCCAAAGTGCATCCACACGAAAGCTGCAGGTGTTTTAAAATGTTCTGCCATTTTTTTCACTCCCGCTAACTTCTGAGACATTAGCCGTATATGACAGACAATTGGACAGTGACATAGCGGCAGAGGAGGTCGTTTGACGCCCACAGAGGGATTATATTACATTTTTAAATATCGATAGTAGATATTGAAATATCGATACACTAACGTGGAAAAAAGTATCACGATAGTTCGCTGTATCTGTATTTTTGCACGGCCCTAACCACAACCACAACGATATATTAGCATATTTACACATTTAATGACATTAGAACAATAACAAGCATTTTTATTACAAGAAATATGCAATATTAGTTAATACAATTGAAGGTAAATGATTTGCGCAAGTACTGCGCCTTACGAGCGAATTAGCATAAAGTTATCATTATCGTCTGGTGGTTTGGACGCTAATATAGTAAACGTTAACATTATAAGTATTGTTATAATGTGAATAACCCTTAAATGTATCTACTGTAGTGCATGTTTTATTCGCATTTTACGATGTGGTTAATTTGTACGACTACATTCCTAAATTTTTGTACGATTTGCTTTCGCCCCTGTGACGTTGGTGTTAGGGGTGGGGTGTCATTATAGTTTTTTTTTCTAATAATTGTAAATTTTTGTACAATTCACTTCGTACGCATTCATACGAATTAGCCAACTTGTAAAATACGTACAAATTCGTCCAATCTGTTTTCTGCTTTCAGTTGCATTGACAGCATGTTTGAGATGCTTTAACCTGTTCTGAACCCAGAACTACATTCCTTTAACACAAGCGGCTATCAGTGTGAAAAAATCTATTGCAGGGTAAAATTAATCTAGCCTTTCAATCACATAGCGTCAGTTATCCGAAGTATTCACTGAGAGGAACTTGCACGGGCGAAAACCTAAAAACTGAAAGTGAAGAAAAGAAAGTGAAGAGAAAGAACAGATGTAACTCCAGCAGCAAAAACTTTAGGGCTCGACCGGATCCAAACTGTGTGGGCGCTATGGATCCAAAGTACGTAGGCGTTGGGAAAAAAGTGTGTTTTCATCATCCGGGGGTGGACAGGGAATGCAAGTGGCATTCGAATAATGTGGAGCTTGTGGGTGTCTGTATGGAGCAGAGGCAGCAGCATTACTGATGTTAAAATAAGCAGGACATTTAGGGCGAATTGTCACAGAAGCAGAGCTAACAAGAGCATATGTGTGCTGTGCTAAAAACATCCTCTCGATCAATCCCCTGGCGTTATTCGATCTTATAAACCTCCCTCTATCTCTCCATCTAAAAGTCCACCTACAGAAACATATGTCTTAATGTACTGCAATAAAACAAAATCAGAAAGCATCCTGGTGTATTTTGTCGTAGGAGAACGATAACAGCAGGAGAAGGTGGGAGCGAAGCTTTGAAGATCAGATGTGGTGCTGCTTTTGATCAGAGGAAGAATAAAGCGTCTTTTTGGTCCATGAATAAAATGGCTATCAAAGGTGTGAATTTTAATGCATTTCATGTATGCACAAAACATGTGAAATAAACTATATTTCATGCAACATATCAACAAACAAGTGTTCGGTTACCCACAATCCCTCGGTTAGACCTTCAAAGCTTTTTCACTACAAAAACAAGGTGGTTTATTTCCATATAAATAAACAATACGTCAAAATGTAAATGAGATTTGAGATACAAAAGAGAGAAAGAGTTTCAGTCAATGACAACCTTAAAGGGATAGATTCTTTCATCATTCATTTACCTTCAATTTGTTGCAAACCTGTAACAATATTTCAAAGAATGTTTGTAACCAAGCAGATCTGGGGCACCATTCACTTCCATAGCATTATTTTTCCTACTATAAAAGTGAATTATGCCTAGGGTTGGGAATCGAATTTCAATTCCAATTCTGGAATCGGATTCATTCAAAAGGAATCGGATCCTTGTTATAAAAATACAATTTCAATTCCACTTAACAATTCCGGACCACACGGTAACATAATGTTCACGTCATCTGCACAGTGCGCAGGACTAGGGCTGTAACGATTAACCGTGCAAATGGGCGTTTCCTCAATGAATGAATTTGAATGAATTACGGTGAAATCTCGGCACATCCCAAAGCCAGGGGGCGCTCTCATGCAGAAACTCCATTTGTGCCAAAGAAGAAGTAGCATTGCAAACGCAATTCCAGGAAATGTGTACAGGAATATTTAACTCGCTGTTCTTCAAATTGTTTCAGGTATTTTCATGAAACACAGAATCGCAACCTTGCGGTTCAGAATCGATTTCAGACAGGCATTTTTAATGGTACACGCGATTAATCGTTACAGCCCTACGCAAGACCATCGGCTCGAATACTAAAAGTCCGTTCACACCATGGACCACCAGTGGAAGTCGCTTTTAAAGTATGGCAGCATTTTGCAAAATCAGAAAAAGACAAAGCTAAGTGTAATTATTGTAACAAACTATTATGTTGCAGGATTAGGGTGTCACCAGCAATACGGCAAAGCATCTGTGGTTGGTTCATCATATCGAATTAAAAGAATGCAGCCTGTTTGATGCGTTGTGCACCCTGAGTGCCGACTCTGCGGATTGCTCTTTATTTGTCACCGCCAACAGTAACGGCGAAAGAAAGGAAAACACAGTAAAAAACTGAGTAGTGTGACAGATCCATTACATCATTTATAGTGAAAGGCCTGCATGCATTTTCTGTTGTTGAGTCACCATCATTTAGGTAGGTGTTACGTTACGAGGGGGATTTATTTAAAGGACACATTTTACAAGACTTGCAAATGTGCTGATCTCTGCACTAAATGTTAGTGCCGTGGTTGGATAGTGCAGATTAAGGGGAGGTATTATTATAATAAGATCCCCTTTTGACATCACAAGGGGAGCCAAATTTCAATTAGCTATTTTTTCACAGAGAATGGTTTAATAAAACTAAATTACTGGGTTGATCTTTTTCACATTTTCTATAGCCTGGCTAACACCAGACCAGTCTCATAGAGAATGAGACATGGTCTGGGAACCATATGCTCATTTTCTCGTATTTGAGGCGTGGTTTACAAATGCCCAGAGCCGTTTATTGGGCGCTATGAATGTCTATCAAATGCGTCTGTAGTCAATCGTTTCAATTATACCAGATGACGCATGTAGAGCGACATAAATTCAAACGTAAACGACTTTTATCGGTTCGTGTGCACACAACTGAAAGCTATGCAACTAAAAAGCAACACAATTTAGTGGCACGGTGACAACCACAGTACAGACATAATGACAATATGATATTAATAAATACCACGTACCATTTATAAGTTAATTGTACTTCGTCGACGACGATGCTTAGCAGGTTGATCCTATAAAACTCAGTGGCGATCATGTTTAACGCCAAAAGTTGCTCTTTTTTTAAATAAACTTGCGATCAAAACTACTTCGAACACTATCTAAGGCTGCATTGAAAAGTAATTTCGCGTCTGTCGCCGTGTTGGATAAACAAAACTGCTTCGGTGTGTCCCATAGACGTCGTCATCGTCTTGCTGCCCCCTCCCCGTTCTGTGATTGGTACCCTATTTCAGGGGCAAAAAAAGGGCCAATAGAAAGGGCAAAAGCGTGAATAAATTTGCACGCAAAGCAGCATGGGGAAACCCAGGCTAGTTGATAAAAGCACTGGGGACCCAATTATAGCACCTAAACTTGAAAAAAGTCAAATTTTCATAATGTGTCCCATTTAAAAATTATTTTGAGCTAGCCTAGCCATGTTTTACAGCTCCTAAAAAGCCTCTTTGTTTTGTTCAGTTGTAAGTAATGGCACAAAATATGTATTTTTGATCTATAAAGGCTTGAATTTTATTGCGTTTTGCAAGAATCATAAGGAATCGGATCCGAAATTGCGAATCAATAAATTTGAATCGGTGCCCAAACCTAATGGTGCCCCAGATCTCTAGTGTGCCATAGGTTTAAACCCATGACCCTTTACAGTGGTACCAGTAAATGATAGAAATCTCATGTTTGGGTCAACTTTTCCTTTAATGCCACGTCTAATAAACTAAAAACCACACTTACAATAATTACAGTCTAGTAATTGTCTGATTTTTCCAAGTATAATGAGAACCACATTTTCTGACGCGAGTTCCACACAAGAGTCGATCTGCTGTGACACATAACTGTGTGATGAATCATTCACAGACATACTGATGCTGTCTCTCTCTCTCTCTCTCTCTCTTGTCAGACAAAGAGAGCAAGACATCTCATTCCTCCAAGCATAAACTTCTGCTTCACATCAGACCAATACGAAAGATCCAGAGGGAAAACACTAACAATTATTTTCAAGCATCGATCGTCACACTCCTGCTGAATAAAACAAATACCACTATAATCTGTTTACTATTATGTACTCTGTTTTGGGTCTTATTCCCATAAGATTCAAATGTGTTCTAATGATGCCCATCCCACCAATAAAAGCCAACACATTAAAGACCCATTACAGTTTCCTATAAACCATTACAATTCCCATAATAAGCATTAACTCTATTACATCTTTTCTGATGTTATTGTTTATCTCACCTGCAGCATCCAGGACCTCCTCAATGACGGGCGGCAAACGCAATCCGCAGTCCATGGTTGCCGTGGCGACGGGCGTCAGGAAACGATCGAGGGGCGGGGCGGGGGTCTGGATGAAGCAGTCGCAGTGATAATAAACGCACAAAGCCCTTGGAGAAATGTCAATCTCCACACACACTGTACCGCAACGGTCGATACATCCTGAAACACACAAACAAACACACAAACCAGCGCGCGGATTAATTCAACATCCTGCATAAAAACGAATTGCTGCTCTTCCTGTGTTATTCTCTCTCTTTCTCATTGTCTCCACCTCACAAAAGCACCAAAACAATGCAGGGCAACGCGATAAATGTGTACAATTACTTGTAAACACTCGTTGAAAGCAATTTTCTTACCTTTAATGGGATCCGGATCAGGACAGTGACGGCTTACGTTCCCTTCACGCGTTATCTGTCGTTTACTGCGCGAGTGCGCGCTCCCGTTCCTTTTCTCTCTCGCTCGCTCGCTCACTCACTCCCTCGCGCTCTCTTGCTCCCCCTTCATCGTTTAACCTCAATTTGCGTTTTCTTCTCATCTGTTAACTATTGTTGTAATCAGTTTCTCACAGACACAAATCAGGAAACTTTTAGTTACGTAATTTAACTATGTATTAACTATGGTATTGGTTGTTAAAGCATTGTATTCACAAAATTGCAACTCTCTCACTATAGTAACCAAACATAGGCCAAAAGCAAATTTTGGATGTATTATTTAAAGCTGCAGTGTCACAATGTGATCTTTTGCTGGGTTAATTCTTGCAAAATTTTATGTGGGATAGTTTGGGATAATTCATCAAAAAATGAAAATTCCTTCATCATTCATTTACCTTTAATTTGTTGCAAACCTGTAGAAATATTTTTTGTTCTGCTGAACACAAAGGAAGAGACAAAGCAAGCAGATCTGGGGCACCATTCACTTCCATAGCATTATTTTTTCCTGCTTTGAAAGTGAATGGTGCCCCAGATCTTTAGTGTACCATGGGTTAAACCCGTGACCCTTTGCGCTGCTAAGTGGTCAGTAAATGACAGAAATCTCATGTTTGGGTCAACTATTCCTGTAATGCCACTATATACCACGTCTAATAAACTAAAAAACACACTTATGTTAATTTCTGGTTTTTAGGTTAATTTATGACCATTATAAAGTAGATTACGTTAAAGGGCACCTACTTTGGCCTTTAAAGTTTCAAATTAAAGTAGCGCACAGATAATTTATTATAGCATGTCTAAAATTACTTTATTTGTGTGGACCCATGCTGTTTTAATGTCTGTATCTTTATGCAAATAGATTATGCAAATGAGCTACAGCTCCTCACTTCCTTCCTTACAAACAAACAAACAATGAGCGCATTCAGTTTAAATAGATCTGATTAATACAGTCTGAGACAGTATCTATAACTCGCTGAGGGTGGAAACTATGGTAATGCAGGACTGAAAGTGGGCGGGGCTTTATCAATGTGACCTCACATTGATAAAGAATCAAAACAGCATGTCTAACGAGACTAGAAAACAAGAAGCGGGTGGATTTTTTTCATCATATGGTGGTTGTGTTCACACGCTGCCAGCACATGTTATGTCCAAACACCTTATAAAAGTGGATTTGGTGCCCTTTAAAACATTATATAACACATTATTTTATATTGTGTTTGAAGTGGAAAGTTATTGTTCAAATGTTACTAATATTTCATCTTTTAAACTTAAAACTACAAAATACGTGAACCTTAGAGAGTCTTAGGGGCAGTAAATATTATGGATTAATGGAAAACAATAGAGACCATTACTGCAATGGATTAAACGGCTATAATGGGAATTGTGTTGGTTTCAATGGAACTATAATGGATTATGTTGGTGTCTATGGCAATGTATTAATATGATGTTATCTGCCAGATGGGAATAGTGCCTGTAACAAACTAAATAAAGGCATTTTGTAATGGCACAGCTTATAATGGTATTTGTAAAAGTGCCAATCAGAATTTGTATTGTTTTTAGCAGGAATATTATATAAAGAAATGACACATCACAGTAGCACAGTCTTTGGGAAAGATGGATATTTACATTACGAGTGTGACTTACATTGAAACAACATGACCGTCTCACATGGACGCTTTCAGCCTGTTTAGGATCAGATGTGGCAAACATCCAATGAAGACGTGACTGCACAGCAATGCAAACTCCCGAAGACGACATCTTTTCCAGAACTTTGTCGTTTTGTACTAAGCTTTATCCTAAAATATAATTAGGCTTTCTTCTAATCTTAGACAGCTTATCTTGATCTCATCCTATACAAATGGCAGCTTTCCCCAATCTCTCTTTATAATACTGACCATCAAATCTTTTGCATGGACTGCATGATAATTGCCAAACCATTTGTTAGGAAGTGATGGTGAAACCTGGCATGAGCTGCCACTCCATGTCACATCAATTTGATGGCGTTGCTTGGCAACCAAGCGGACAGCTGGATGGAGACTGAATGGCTGCTGAAGCTTAAACGAGACATTAGATCAGTAAAGGGCATCATCAGATACAGGTCCAGTACAAAGTGTAAACTTGGATTTAAATACAGATCTGTTCAAGGGAATGTCATAGCAAACATGTAGAGGAGTAAATGTCTTCAGGACACTTAAAATATATAACACAAGTTTTTTATTTTATACTTTTTGGTTCTTTGAAAGCTTGAATGGTTTTCTGGTTACTATGAGAGTGACGGTCCCCATTCATTCCCATATTAGAAAACCCAAAATAACACTTTGAGGATGAGAAAGATGTTGGGGTGAACAATCCCTTTAACTCTTGTCAACCAGTCTTTTGTCACTTCAAAACAAACGCTCCAAATAAGACCAACAGGAATCAATGTTGAACCTCAATGCCAGGAAACATCAAGCACTTATTTGTATTTTTTAAAACTGTAAGGCCTTACGATCTGCTACAGTGAATAATCGATGCCCCTGTAAGATAAATGACATCAATTTCCTTCCCGCTTCAGCGGTTCAATGGTTCATAGAGCAAACCCAGTGCACACTTTTCATCCAGGTGCTCCATGGAAGGAAATGAAACTGCCAGATCCCAAATGGATTGCATAGCTCTGAGCTCTTCCAGTCTCAGGGATACAACGACCTTGAGTCACAGCGCTCGAGTTACTGGGGTCAGAATCACAGCTTCACAACAACAGAGAAAAATAAAGAGCATCCCGGAAGGTCCATAACATCAGGAAACACGACACAGGGATAAGGATATGGAATAATGGGATAAACCACTGAGAGTTGATGCTATTATGAATATCGCTGGTAAAGAGGAAAAACTGCAAACATGACGCCTGTGCCTTTTAGAGTCACAGGATGGACTGGATTAATAAAATGCATGCAATTCAAATCAACTTTTGGCTATATTAATAACCAAGAGGTCTTCATCATGCACCACGCTTTGCACTGTAAAACCTAAAAGTTAACTCAACTCAAACCATTTAAGTAAACCGGTTGCATTAGTCTTAAAACGCATACATTTGAGTACTGTGAACTTAAACGAATTGAGTCATATGCAGTTATGCACTTATATTTAAGTTCACACTAAGTACACTGCACACATAAGTGCACATGACTCAAGTTCAGAGTACTTAAATTTATGTGTTTTAAAACTTAAATGGCCTTAAATGGTTTGAGTTAACTGTTAGGTTTTACAGTGATATAGGGTAAAGTTTGTGACATTCAGATGATTGGCAAAAATAGTCCCAATCAACTTAAAATCATCCTATATATGAGGAGTTCAGTTGCAAAAGCCTCTAAATGCCAACTCGGTCAAAAAAAAAAAAAATTAACCAAATGCTTTTGCCATGTATTATATGTTTATCAAATACTTCTGCTTCAAATAATGCTTAAAGGAATAGTCTACTCATTTTCAATATTAAACTATGTTATTACCTTAACTAAGAACGGTTGATACATCCCTCTGTCATCTGTGTGCGTGCACGTAAGCGCTGGAGCGCGCTGCGACGCTTCGATAGCATTTAGCTTAGCCCCATTCATTCAATGGTACCCTTTAGAGATAAAGTTAGAAGTGACCAAACACATCAACGTTTTTCCTATTTAAGACGAGTACACCCTCCCTCTCCCATTATGAGAGGGAGAAGGGGAGCGGACTTTTCAGGCGAGTCGAAGTGCTATTACACCATAAAATATAGTTCCTCTTTTAAATCCACTTAGAAAAGCGATACGTTTTATTTTGTACCACCAAACTTGCTCGTATAACTACTCGTCTTAAATAGGAAAAACGTTGATGTGTTTGGTCACTTCTAACTTTATCTCTAAATGGTACCATTGAATGAATGGGGCTAAGCTAAATGCTATCGAAGTGTCGCAGCGCGCTCCAGCGCTTACGTGCACGCACACAGATGATAGAGGGATGTATCAACAGTTCTTAGTTAAGGTAATAACATGGTTTAATGTTGAAAATGAGTAGACTATTCCTTTAATCTTGGCATGGAGTCTTGGAGTCTAAGGCTTATTTACGAGAAAACATGTCAGATGCAGGTTTTGCATCGTAGCTTATTGCAGGGTTCCCACACCTTAGTTAACTTCAAATTCAAGGACCTTTCAAGCACTTTCCAGATCCAATTCCCTCAAATTCAAGGACAAAATATGGGGAAACATTTCAAGTGAGAGCAAGGTTACAAATCGTGATACCTTTTAAGATACATTGTTACAGTTCCCTTTCGAGGGAACTCGCGCTGCATCACTGTGGTGACACTTTGGGGACGCCTCCAGGGGTAAGTGCGTCTGAATGTGTATATCAAATTCAACCAATGGTGAGGCTTTACGACAAGACAGTGTGCTGCGGGAGTCAGGAATATATCGCTATCTAAAATATTGCCAAAGACGGCATTACAGGGACGCAGGAAGTATGGCAAGGGAGACGCAGCGTCTCGTTCCCTCATCAGTGAACAACAGTTACTTACGTAACCGAGACGTTTTCATGTGTCAAACACAACTATGCAAAAAAGCACTTTGGTATGAATCCACATTCACATACAGAAGATATAAGCATTTTTAAGTGAACAGTTTAGCACGTGTGATTAAAAAGTCTAGAATTTCTATAATATTATCCTACACTACACAGGGAATAATATGGATTTTTTCCCAAAAAAAATTCTTGCATAAAATAGATTCAAGCACTTTCAATGACCTGTATCTATGCATGTATATTTTCAAAAACTTCCCAGGGCCTTGAATTTTCCCCCCAGATTCACAGACCCGACATTTCAAGGACCCGTGGGAACTCTGTTATTGGTCCCCTGTGATTATACTAATTGATTAAACCAGTTTAAACCAGTACACCATGGTTCTTGGATCTCCCCGCCGCCTAAGACCAAACCACTCCAAGATCTCCGATGAACTTGGACAAAAAGTGCATGGACTTCCCTTGTCTATCTCCAAGCCACTTATAGACCAAGATAACCATCAAACCATTCTGGTTTAACCTGTTTATCTTCAGAAGTACACTGAAATCAACAAAGAGACTACAAAATGAGAAATTAATCATTTTTAATACAAAATTAATTTCTAATAATATACAATACTGTTTCATTCACACTATACACCTGTATACAATTCAATTAGTATGCAAAGATGATAATCCCTTCATAGGGCGCAGGTTAAACGTTGTATGGTGGATTAAAGTCACAGGTCTACTGATTAGATGGTGGTGGTGGGGGAGGAGGTGGCGGCTGAAACATAAAGCCCTGATTGGCTCCTGGGGGCCACGGGGGCATGCCCATGTGAAAGGGTGGTGGTGGTCTGGGATACGGTGGGTACATTGGGCCCTGGAAGGGAAACCGGTGTGGATCGGGATGCGGGAACATGTAGTCGGGGGGTGGAAAGTGAGGATGGGCGTGATAGTTGCTATGGAAACCGCCACCACGATTGTGCTGCTGCCCGCGTTGAACGTTGCGGTTTTGTCGTGGTTTCCGTCGAGATGGTTTTTGAGGGGGCGGAGCTTTGTGGCTGTCTGATTCGTCATCTGGTAAGAGAATGAGAGGAAGAGCATCAAGAATGAGTTTATGTATAAAACAGTAAGCAACTTTATTTTGGTTTTTACATGCATGGTCACATTTTCTTAAAATATGAAAGTATCAAAAACTAAATGTGAATAATTCTTTTATTTTTTAACTTCCAGCATCCCCGATCCCACATTTCTCTACTATTTTCTGTCCCATCTCTCATCGTACCCATAAATAAAATGGGCCAATAAGTAAAATGCCATTTAAAGCGTTCTTACTCGAAACTCGACCCACCTGTGTCTGAATCATTCTGTTGGCGTCTCTTTTGCTCCTTTATCTTATGTTTGGCCAGTCTTTCCTGTTCATCATCACTAAATTCTAGTGCCTGCAAATACAAAGAGTGAAAATTAATCAGCAAAGAGGATCAACTACTGTGGACAGAACAGACATGAGATAATACAGACAAGCGTTTCACTATCTGCAACATTTAAGCTGATGGTGACCTGATTTTCCAAACAATTGTTATAAAACTGGCCACATTCACCTCGGGAGGTGGTTCCTGGTCATTTTTCCAGGATGCATCCGAGCCTTTGGTCCTAGTTTGAGATGAAAAATATGTAAATGAAACAGCAAAACAGTGTTGAGGATATCCAGGAATAGTAAAAAAAAAAAATGAAGTCAACCCAACACTATTGACACATCAAAGAGTTTGATTCTTCATTCGAAGTACTTACGTTTTCAATCGCTCTGTAAAGATGTAGTCTGTGAAATCTTTAATTTTGGGGGCAAAGTAAACCGGGTCTTGGATTTTGAGATCTTTCTTGTCGATATCTTCTTTTGAATTGAACCTCAAAACGTAATAGGGTTGACAAACAGGCCCAAAAACTTCAAAAACCTGATGAACAAAAAACAGCTTTAGTTAAAGGGCACATATTATGCAAAATCCACTTCTACAAGATGTTTGGACATAACCACCCTAAGAGGAAAAATATCCACCCACTCCTCATTTTTAAGTCCCATTAAACCAACGCCATCTCATAAGACATTCCGTTTTAATTTTCTTATCAATGTGAGGTCACACTGATAAAGCCCCGCCCATTTACAGTCCTGCATTACAATAGTTTCCACCCTCAGTGAGTTGTTCTGTATCCACTAGATACTATTGTCTCAGACTGTATTAATCAGATCTATTTTAACTGAAAGCACTCACTGGCTGTTGGTAAGGGAGGGCGGAGCTATAGCTAATTTGCATTTAAAGGTACAGACATTAAAACAGCACGTTTTTGCTCCCACCCAAATAAGGTCATTTTGGACATGCTTTAATAAATGATCTGTTGGATATTTTGAGCTGAAACTTCACATACACATTCTGGGCACACCTGAGACAAGCCACAATATGCGCCCTATAAAACAATATTATTATATAAAAAAAGATTATTTCATTTCTTTAGGCTCCATGTCCACTAAAACGTCTTCTAAAACGCCAACTGTTGATTCTTTGGAAGCTATGA
Organism: Misgurnus anguillicaudatus; assembly: GCF_027580225.2. Taxonomy (NCBI): domain Eukaryota; kingdom Metazoa; phylum Chordata; class Actinopteri; order Cypriniformes; family Cobitidae; genus Misgurnus; species Misgurnus anguillicaudatus. Next base: position 29,653,913 of record NC_073337.2, read on the forward strand.
TCCTTCAGTTTTGTTGCTTAGCTGTTGTACAACGTGAAGGTTGGTTGGTGTGGTATTTGCTTTAAAGAGTAACTAAACCCTAAACCAACTTTTTTTAGGTAATGATCTGTAAGAATGATGCTTTATTAGTGCTGTTCATTGATTTTAGAAAGTTTTTTGACATTTGGATATAAAGTGTTTCAATACTGCAATATATGGTGTAAAAAAGTCTGAGTGCTGCCCTCTTCAGGTTAAACGTTGGCTACTGCAGTTGAATTTTCCTATTGGATGTTGAGTACAAAAAATGACTCGTGACGTAAGCAGATTCAAGCTCGCCACGCCCTTGTTACGATCTCACCACACACTTGGTACGAGCTTAGTTCATCCCCTCTATCTCAGTTGGGATCTGCCCACTTTTCTTGCATTTTTCAAATGTTGCCAGTGGGCGGAGTCAGGCTCTGACCAGGGGTTTAGTTACGCTTTAAAAAGCAGTCGGCGACCTTGCCAGCTGTCTACGTTTTTTAATGTGGCACTTCCATTAGAAACGACTGAAGAAAAAAGTGCTGGCCTCAGGGAAAAAAACGCTTTGGTGGACACAGGACCTTAAGGAAGAGTGAAATATTTCTGTCTTGCAGGACAAGAGAAAAACTTTATGGATGATGTTTACAAAGTTTTGGGAAATATTTTCCATGGCTTCACATCTGCCACAGATATGTAGTTTGTTACTGACCTTGCCAATTGAGTTTTTATTGTTGCTGAATAAAACACTGTCTTCATTAAGTGCCCGTGTGTTCTTGTACGACTCCACAATCACTAAAATATAAGAATTCAGTGTTAGTGTTTGGGGAGAATCACCATTAAGTCCATACGTCCAAAATGAATTGTTAAAAATGCAGATTATGTAAAATTTACAGTGTATGCAACTAAAAGTTAAAATATAAAGAATATAAATAGAAAAGAAAAAATACCAAGTTGCTCAACAATGCTTGATATCGTCCCGATGGCTTCCAACTCTGCATCGTCTGGTAAGCTGATAGTCAGATTTTCCACTTCAGGAAGATCCTAAACAAACACACATGACAACATCAGTCATTGAGACACTACCATAATCCACCCAATCCTTTACACTTTATAAGAGAAAAAATCTGTGTGGGGATTTATACAAGCAAGCATAAATCAAAACAATCTTTTTCTAATATCTAATCTTTATAATTATATATTACAGGGCTTCATTCTGATTGGTTGACAAACATAATTTTTCAGTAAACACACACCTATGAAGTAGTTTCAGGTGTGTCGACCATATTACAATTCATCACTATGCCAAGTTTAACTGAAGTACGAGATGTATTAAATTTCAACAAATAAAGCATCAATAAATACACTGAAAAGAATAAATAAAATAATAAAAAGAAAATGAATACAGGAAATAAACTCTGCCTTGCGCCGTGTCGGCATTACCACCTTGGGCTTGCATCGCTTTCAAATAATTTAACAAATAGGTGCGTCTAATATGTGAGTTTTGCAATATGTAGGCTCTTGGGGTGTGCAATATGTAGGTTGTTGAGGTGTGCGATATGTCATTTGTGCAATTTGTAGGCCATAGGGAATGTGCAATATATTATGTATTCTATAGGTACTATGGAGTGTGCAATATGCCAATTGTGTATTTTATGTGTATCTTATAAGCCTTATGGAGCGTGCAATATATTAGTTGTGGTTTTTTATGGGTACTAAGGAGTGTGCACTGACTGCAGGGTGCCAATTGTCTGTTTTATAGGCCGTATTGCACAGACCTGTGCAATATATTAGTTGTGTATTTTTTGTGCGCAATATGTTATAAATTGCAAACTGTCTTTTGTGTTGTCTCTGTAATGCTGCGGAATGGACCAAATGGAGTCAAAAACAAAATTTCCCTTTGGGGACAATAAAGTATATCTTAACATTATTATTCCATACTTATTAAAATATTTATCTATACAAAATGACCTCTCCCTAAAGTCACCTCGATAAGTAGCTCATCTTGTGTTTTCAGTGGTGTGGGTGTCTTCCCGTTCCCCATGTTAACACCTTCATCATCATCTTCAGCGAGATTGCTCGTTAAGGCTAAAGGCTCAGAGGAGGAAGAGGACGATGATGTGGAGGATGAAGATGTGGAGGACGAAGAGTCTGAGTCACTTTGTCACATAAAAACAACACTTATTGAATGACAACAAAACCTGCTTTTTGAATCGACACATGACCAGAGACCTAAATCAATAGTAAGTCAAAATGACCCCATATGACAAAACAATACATTTTTAAAAAAGTTATTTAGAACAAAAAGGTATTAATGAATGAATCAGACCTGTCTGAACCGTTGTCATCTGAGCTGTTTCCTCTGTACTGCATGCTCAATAAAGCCAAAGATCCAGATCCAGAGACTGGACTAACCACAGTTTTACACTGCACCACTGCAGATCCAGATGTGTGCTGATCTTCTGTTGATCCAGACTCGTGTACACTGGCGACACAATCTCCTGTCTGTTCAGACTCAATTTTGATGCCCTGATCTTCGTTTGCTATGGACTGAACTGTCTGTTCTGACTTTGTATTGGTGCACTGACCTTCATTTGATTCAGATTGACGGCTGGTGCAAGATTCTCCTGTCAGTACAGATTGGCTACTGGAGCTCTGGAGATTATCTGTTAGTTCAACCTGTAAATGTGGATTATCATCCAGTTCCATTTTCTCAGATTGGGTCTCGTCCTTAATCTGGAAAATAAACGGACTGCATTAAAACAAAAACATACATATATAACTGAACTTAATCACCAGACAGTGCACAGGTAGCAGAAGTGGGGTTGTATGGAGAAAAAAGACTTTGTCATGGTGCCATAAATATAATATAAACAAGGAAAACGACTTCAATCTAAAAGTGTATGTTAACCATTATTTAATGTTCGTCTTTTGTTAAATATGCTTATTGTGTGCATAACAGACAGACAGATCTGATATTTCTTATTTTCGTAACAGTCAGGGCTTATTATGACGTAATCCGATCCCTTTATAACACGCGTGACTCAATCATTAAAAAGTATCAAAAAGAGACAAGAGAAGTTTATCATACTTTACCTTGCCATCAGGGATGCTTTCTGTGTTTGTGTTCTCCATGTTGAGATTACCATGTGAGAACAGCGTGAGGAAAGCGCTCCAAACAAGGCTTTACGTCATCAGGCGTCACACCAACCGGATGCGCTCCGGGTTAAATTTATTTTTTCAAAATAAGAGGCCCAGTGCGGATCAATCTTGAAAGTGTATCTAATATGGAGTAGTGATGGGCGATTTCGAAGCACTGCTTAATGAAGCCTCAAAAGATTTACGAATCGGTGCTTCGGAGCGTGTTTCAAACTGGCCAAGTCACGTTTTTTGTGTGATTTAAAAAAAACATATAAACATCTTACAGGAAAACCGCCATCAAAGACAGGAACTTCAAAATTTCGAAGAACACACACAAAAAAATTATAATACATGAACACAGTTTATTACGATAGATGTACCTTTTACATTTGTTTACAACTTCAAGAGACTTCATTAAAAGAGTAATTTCTCCACTAAAGGAGGTGATTTTAACAATCTACATTTAAGAATGAAAAATTAGCCATACAAGATTAAGAATTTGACCAAATCTGGTGGTTAACCACTAGGGGGAGTTAATCAGGTGAACTCGGGTCAGTTTTATTATGCAAGTTCACTCATCCTTCTGACTGATAACACTTCAATTGTGCCTACTTTTTGTTTATAGATTAGATTTAATGACAAACATGCGCATAATTAAAAGTGTAGCTAGCAAATAATAATTTGCTTGCTCCAAATAAAACTAAAAACACGGAATAAACTTTTACTTAATGGCTTAATTAAACTTTTTTACTTAATTTTTAATTTTACTTAAGTTAAATCATTTATTTTTCTTAAAAGCATATGTTTAGAAAAACCTTTATTATTTCGCAAAGAGTGTCAAATGTTTGGACAGAGTTCTCGTTGCTTTTACAATGTTTTCACCAGCAGGTGGCACCATATTTAGATGTTTCGACTGTGAATCGTTTTTCGAATTAATTGGTTCAATTGATTCGAAGCTTCAAAAGCTTCGTTTCTCCCATCACAAGTGTGAATCACTTTAAAAAGGTTTATTTCTGTACGTGGACTTCTGTGTTGATAGCCAAGTTGCAGAAAGTTCACTGTAATCGCAATCACAGTAAATGCCCACAAGTGACCGATACGTTAGAGGTCAGTAACATATAGCGTGGGCCTCGTTGGCGCAGTTAGGCAGCGCGTCAGTCTCATAATCTGAAGGTCGTGAGTTCGAGCCTCACACGGGGCAGCGTGGCTTTTTGTTAAGTAGTTTATATGTAAGCTTTATAAAAACATTTCTTTGAGTATCTGACAGGAACTAATGGAAGCTCTGCATATCAGGGAATTTAAATGTTTTAGGGATGTGCACATCGATGCGGCAGTATTGACAAATCGATGCCTAGAAGATAATAATTTAGTATTGTATGGATGTTATCTAAAAAGTATAAATATCTTTATTAGATTAATTATTTCATCATAATTAAGTGTTCCGTGATACACATGGATCGATCTGCGACTGCACAGCACGAGTGACTCCTTTTATCTTTCATTGCTAAAAAAAATTATTTTGTGTATTTGATGTAATACAATGTGTTTGCGTGGTTTATGGTTAAAAAACATTATTTTCCACATAATGTACATTTTTGTAGCTCAAGATTTCACTCTCTTTCTGAAAAGCACGGATTTAAAAAAGCTTTGTGTCCCTGATTGGCCAGCTAATCTGTATGTTGTGATTGACCTAAAAAAAGTGATGCTCCTTTCCATGTTTAAAAAGATTCGGTCACAATGCTAACAGGAGTTAACTGTGAGTCTGAAACTGGAGGAATTATGATAATGTTGGTCTTCTTTACATCACCAATCCCAGGATGATAGCGTCATTCTTTACTTTGGAGTTTGTAGCCTACCTTTTTCATATCGTTAACCAGAGGTGGGTAGTAACGAATTACATTTACTTTGTTACATTTACTTGAGTTCATTTTTTTGGGAACTTAGAGTAAATTTAAGGATGGGTACTTTTACTTTTACTCAAGTTCATTTCTAGTGAAAAAACTGTACTTTTAATTCGCTTCATTCGGCGGTGTTACTACGCTACTGTCAAATGGTAATAATTAATGAATATATATATATATATATACTTTTTGGTTCTCATTACCGAACATGAGTTTGTAAATGCATATATTTAATGTAATATCATGTTGCGGTAATGATAATTTAAAAAAAATTATATTTTTTTTAAATTATCATTACCGCAACATGATATTACATTAAATATATGCATTTAAAAACTCATGTTTCAGTAATGAGAACTAAAAAGTTGTCTAGGTACTATGACAAACAAAATTTCAACTTTTATCTGGAGAGAAAAAATAAGAACTGTTTACCTGGTAGCCATCTTGAGTGTCACAGTCAATTATGTCCCTTCCAACTATTTTTTAAAAAACTGTTAGTTCCTTGAGGGCTTAAACAATGATTGAAAATTGTTGCGGATGATGAGAAAATTGGTCTTGGACACATTTATATTCCTTATTATATCTCTACATTTACCAATGATCACCAAATACCACATGTTTCTTTACTGTAAATGTTTATAGTATAACATGCACTGAAGCTTTTTATTTTTTAGATTTTTTAATTTTAAATATTTCCATGTCAAAGAACCCAAATCCAGTCATGGACACATTGCGGTAATGAAAATTTCCCCCTTAAATGTGGAAAAAAAAAAAAATTGGCTTGTATGATGTCATTTGAAATCATGTGGAAAATAGTACATGAAGAGTTGTTTGTAACTGTATGCTTCTTATTTTTATACTTATTTACTTTTTTATCTAAATGTTTCATGACAATGTCACGGTGATCCGTGTCATGTTTTGTTTGTCTCTCCGATTACGTCACCTGGACATTCACGGACTGATTCATCACACCTGTTCCCTGTTAAGTGTTGTGTATTTATACTGCTGTCTGTTTCTCACCTGTCGCCGGATCATTGTCATTGTCATTACTACCCTGTCTGTTCCCCGTGTCACATTTTGGATGTTCCTGTGTTGCTGTTTTACTCCTCGTGTTTTGTTTCTGTTCATTTTATATTAAATGTTATTTATTTCATGGTGAACCCTGCACTTGCGTCCTGATTCTTGTTCCCAGTCGTGACAGAATGATCCGGCCAGACTGGACGCAGCGGGTTCATGGAGGGCGGCTCCCCCAGGAGTTTCGTCGAGGGGGAGTAGTGACATCGGGGTTCATTCCCCATCAGCCCCTATGTCTCTTGGGGACCACCGTGAGCAATCGCTCGCTCCTGCGAGCATGCGGGAGGAGGATCGGCCCAGGCGGTCCCCCAACGGTTGAGTCGTCGTCGACGGTCCCTCGGAGAACCACCATCCTGCTCGCAGGGGGGTCCGGAACGGACCACGCCCGATCATTTCCCCGGGGTGGCTACCGTGAGAGGGTCTCCGTTTCCGCGAGGGGATGGGAGATGACTTCCGGGGGCAGCTGATCGTCTGCGATTCCCAGGAGGGGGGTAATTCGTCTGCCTCGGTTCTCGGAGCGATCGCTCCGGTTCTCCTGGCGCAGTCCGGCCTACCGTTCCTGTTGGTCTCATCCCGGCGGCTGCCGGCTTCGCCAGGGTCCCCAAGCCCTCCACCCCTCCCTTGGACTCTTGCTACCAGACTTTTGTGTTTGTTTTGTTTAGGTGAGTGTCTGGTAGCCACTCTTAGAGGGAGGGGTCATGTCACGGTGATCCGTGTCATGTTTTGTTTGTCTCTCCTATTACGTCACCTGGACATTCACGGACTGATTCATCACACCTGTTCCCTGTTAAGTGTTGTGTATTTATACTGCTGTCTGTTTCTCACCTGTCGCCGGATCATTGTCATTGTCATTACTACCCTGTCTGTTCCCCGTGTCACATTTTGGATGTTCCTGTGTTGCTGTTTTACTCCTCGTGTTTTGTTTCTGTTCATTTTATATTAAATGTTATTTATTTCATGGTGAACCCTGCACTTGCGTCCTGATTCTTGTTCCCAGTCGTGACAGACACCTCATAAGACTAATTTCGCGAGAATCACCTAAGCAGAAAAATGAGACTTTCAAGGAGAGGTTTGTGAAAACCTTCCAAGTAGTCTGAAATTCGGAAGTAACGAAAACTACTTGAGTAGTTTTTTCATCTAATACTTTTTTACTCTTACTCAAGTAAATAATTAGATCGTTACTTTTACTTGAGTAATTTTTTGTATAAGTACTTGTACTTTTACTTGAGTACAGATTTTGGGTACCCTACCCACCTCTGTTGTTAACATGTACTAATACACACTTACACACAAAAGGAAATTTAAAAACGTGAATCGGACAGTAGGTGCTCTTTAACTTGAAAAGGCACAAAAACGCAGATAAAAATACGGGGCGAAGCCAAACCCTGCCACTTGGCTGGAGATCATCCCTTGACGCTGGGCCTGCAACTTCCACATAAAAAATCTACAACATTACTGCCATTAACACAATTTGCACAGTTTATGAGTATGTGTGTAACATATACTCTTATTTATTAGTATAAGAGTATGAATATAAGTATAAGTGTATACTCAGTAGAAAGTGCATGAAGACACTGTTGGGAATTTCCAGTAAATTTTTTAAAAGAGATCATCTGTGCCCCCACCCCCTACTCAGCTTTGTTTGTTACATAAGCTTTGCAAGACGCCACTCATTCTGCGTGCCAGGGTATGCCACACAAAAGGAAGACATTAAAACATTTGTTGTATCTGGTTGCACAGTCTAAACACTTCAGGCTTTTTCTACCTGCTATCACATGTTGCAGTCCATCACTGTGAAAGTGAAACCAAAAGTGAAACTTTAACATGTGTTTGTTCATTCAGGAGAAGACCACAGTGATACTGAGAGACATCCTTTAACTTAAGATATACAGGTACAATATCAAGAATCAAGCAAAATGGTAAGTGGCATTTATTCAGGTCATTTCTACAGTTCTTAGGAATGTATGTTGTAGATTTTTTAAGTTTTAGTCAACATGTTATGTTTGGATGTGATGTAAATTTAATAAACTCAATATTAAGCCCTTGGACCTATAGCCCCATAAGCCATACAAACATGTGTATTAGTATGAAATGTATGTCTTTGTAAATTTAAGGCAGTTTTATATCAACTAAATCCAGTAAAGTTACAGATCAGATGAGTTGTATGTGCTTGTGTAATTTGTTGAATGTGTGTATGTGAGTGAGTGTGGATGTCTGTAATATGCAGATTTTAAAGATTTTTAAATGTGTGTATCTGTTCTGTATCTCCATCTCTAGTTAATCATGGATAAGCCAGTTTGCCTCATTGACACAGAGTCAGATGGGAAGCTGTCTGTACAGCAGTCAGCGCTGCAGATCCTGCAGAAGATTGAGCAGCCCGTGGTGGTGGTGGCTGTTGTCGGTCTCTATCGCACTGGAAAATCTTACCTGATGAATCGACTTGCTGGGAAACAAACAGGTTAGACCCTCACGAGTATCCAAAACCTCAACTCTCTGATGCTATTCAGGTATAATGTCTCAAAATACATGACCAAATAAACATTTTTGTTTTGCTTGCATACTTTATGAATATGTCCTGTATACATTTTGTTGAAGCAAAAAGGGTTTTAGTTGTATAAAGCTTATTAGAAATATCAAAATTTTACAGATGGCCTCGAACACAAAACCAGTAGTAAGAGATATTTTTTTATTTATACACTGAAAAATGTGAAAAATTGGATCAACTTAAAAACTTAAATCAATTCGTTACACATAAAAATTTAACTTCAATTTTACTTTAGGAGAAAAAATTAAGTTAAAAAAATATTTTGAGTTATTTTTTTGTTGTTGTCGATCCAACTTTTCACTTTATACTGTGTACGTGAATAAATAAGGTTTTCATTGAAGTATGGTTGGTAAGAATTGGAAGATTTATTTTATACTATATACACTCTAACTCTTTGAAAATCTGGAATCTGAGTGTGTAAAAAAATCTAAACATTGAGAAAATCGCCTTTAAAGTCGTTTAAATTAGTCAAATATGTCTCAAATGTTTCATATACAGTATTTATTTCATTTAGAAAATTATTTCACAAAATCCAAGCCGAAGAACAGTCATTTAACCTGGAAAGGCAAGTGATTCAACTAAACAATAGCAGACAGAACAGCAGGCTGAATAGATGTCTGTATGTTAAAGTAATATTATCAGTTATTTAAACGATAAACCATAACATACAGAACTTACCTGGAAGGTTGAATAGTCTAAATTAACCGAACAAGCCAACTAGTGTGAAGTTCACAGACTCGTCATTCTGCATCACTGAATCCATCGAATTACATAAATACTGGAGCAGCATATGGCGGACTCTCACAACTGTAGACTGTAATGTTGTCTCAAATGTCAAAATTAATTCATACTGACTTACAAGGCGCACCTGACTATAAGACGCAGCACCAGCCAAGTTATGAAAAAAACGCGGCATATAGTCAGAAAAATACGGTAATTTCACCCACACTGTAAAAATATAAATATATTTGTTACTTTAACTTAAAAATTAAGTTAAACAATTTCAAATCGTCTACTGTCTACTTATCACGGAAAAAAACTTAAAATAGAAGATTGAAATGACTCGCAAAACCAAACAGTGCAGTGGATACAAAGTATGTTTAGCAATATACGCTTACTACTTATGGTTTTGTTTATTTATTTTGGATGATATAGACATCACTATAACTTTTGTAACTTTTCACGCATCTCTGCACCTGAAAAGTTACATTCAGTTACATTCATTCTAGACATTGTGTTTTTTTTTTTGGTGTGGCATGATTAGGGTTTGCGTTGGGCAGCACAATTGAGTCCAAGACAAAGGGCATCTGGATGTGGTGTGTGCCCCACCCCACTAAAAAAGAAACCACTCTGGTGTTGCTGGACACTGAGGGACTCGGAGACGTCGACAAGGTAACTGTCTGTCTCTGTCTGTCCGAATCTCAAGAGATCATGATTTAATGACATGTCAGGATTTATGTTGTAGTCTCAGGTCAAATCAATTTCTCATATCTGTTTCAGGGAGACTCAAAGCATGATACCAAGATTTTCTCTTTGGCCGTTCTTTTGAGTAGCACTATAGTCCTGAACAGCCGAGGAACTATTGACAACAGGGCCATACAGAAACTGCAGTATCCTTCTGATTATTTACATTTTATTGTCAATTTGCCTGTCTGAAGCTGGAACTCACATGTTGTTTTGCATGACTGTTATTAATCAAACTAGTTATGCAAATGAAATAATATTTCTGTCTCTTCCCCATACTATTTTGACAAATTCACGCAATAAGTGTAGTCACAAGTTACCTGTGTTTGTTTCATTTTAATTGAATACTTAAATAAGTGATCTGAATTGACAAAACCAGCAGAATTAAATACAAATACATTTTTGTGTATATTTTACATTGAAGTCTGTAAAAGACAGTAAGCTACAGGTGAAGTGAAAAAGCATTACATGAGCAGTAGCCTTAACCCTGTGGTGGCGAATTAAAAACAAACATTCAAATAGTTTTCCTATTTAACTTATTATTGCAGATCAAATTACACATCCCTAAATGTAATTATGGCCCATAGATTAGGCAAATGAATTTTGCATGACTCATAACTGTTCTCAGCAGAGGTTTTGTATTTATCACATATTGAATCTTCAATAGTTTCTTAACTCTTAACAGATATGTCACTGAACTAACCGAATACATCAAGATCAAATCACCAGATGAAGTTGTAGATGATTCAGAGTTTGTGAAGTTCTTCCCCAGTTTTATTTGGGCTGTGAGGGACTTTACTCTACAGCTGAACATCAACGGCAAAGACACAACAGAGGATGAATATCTGGAGTTTGCTCTGAAACTAAAGTTGGGTAATATCTAAATCCGGAAAGTTGATTTAATAACTTTTTTGTCAAAATGTGTTTATGAACATGTGCATAGTTTTTCATCTATTAGCCACATATTTAAGCTTTGTGAAGATCATTTTAGGTTAACAAGTTTATTTCATGCGAACCTTTCATTTTGTACCGTAAAGCTTTGTTTTTTTTTCTCTTGAAGGTACATCGCCTAAAGTGAATACTTACAACCTTCCAAGAGAGTGCATTCGGAAATATTTCCCATCAAGAAAATGTTTCACCTTCCCATTCCCGACCAAGCCGGAGAACATCTTATATCTAGAGACGCTGGACCAAGCTGAGATATCAAAACATTTCTTGGAGGTCGCCGACCGTTTCTGCCAGTTCATATTTAATCAGAGCCAAATAAAACATCTGAAAGATGGACACAAGGTCACTGGTAGAGGTACATCAGTCTATCAGTCTATTCATATTTTGATAGTCAGTTTTGTTTATATTGAGCAATGTTTCCTGTCTTTGCATCTTGTATTTACCACCATCATCATGACATAATGCTCTACTTTACTTGTTCCCAAAAGTTTTGGGTCATCTTGCGAAAACATACGTGGAGACCATCTCTAGTGGGGCTGTGCCATGTCTGGAGAACGCTGTGATCGCTATGGCCACAATTGAGAACGAGGGTGCGGTGAAGGAGGGACTTGAGGTCTACAAGAGTGGAATGGAGAAGCTGAAGAACTCTTATCCTCTGGAACTGAATAAAATCAATGCTGAACATCAGCGTTTACATCTCATGGCTACACAAACCTTCATGAAACGCTGCTTCAGGGACAATGATGGGATGTACTTGACATCTTTAGAGGTAGGTGGGAGTTATCATTAGTCCAGTTTACAGATGCATTGTTTTTTTAAACAGATTTTTACAAATGTAAGGATACCACCAACTGGCCCAATTGTGAAGTCCAAGTAGGGTAAGGAAGGTTGCTTTTCTGGCGCTTACTGCGCTTAAATATTTATATAATATTTATAATTATATAAACGTTTGATTATCTTATCAACAATGCACAGAGAAATCCCTTATGTTGCAGTAAATTATGTAACAAAATTCCAGCAATGTTGGTACGCAAAAGCACATTTAAGAGCAGTGTCTGATGGGCACAAATCGAATGGATGGCCAGTTCATCGTTTTTTATTTTACTTTCATTTATATTTTTTTGAAAAACAGTGTCTCAGGGGATAGAGAAATTCACAGAGAATGTTAAGGTTACCAATTTAGACCCTGGTGTAGATAGTATAGGGGTGGTTTCCAGGACAGGGTTTATCCTTATTTCTAGACTAAAATGCATGTTTGAGCTGCCTTAATTTAAAAACACCTTGCATTGACATATCTTAACATATATCAGTGCTGTTGTTTTGTCTCCAGATTGTAATGTCTGTAAGGTGTTTTGGATAAAAGCCTCAGCTAAATGGTTATACAACAATTAGCATTTTATATCTGTTTCAGGAAGCCATCAATCATGAGTTTGATAGATATCTCTTGGACAATGAGAAGGCTTCTGAGGGAAAATGTGAATGTATTATATCAGGTCTCTCTAAACCAATGAACGAAGGAATCACTGGAGGATACTATGCAAGACCAGGAGGTCATAATCACTTCTGTCGGGACCTGGAGAACATTGTGATTCAGTACAACACACTGACCACTAAAGAAATCAAGGTCATACATGTTACTTTATAGTATTAACTTTAACTTTTGAATTATAACAATACTAATTGTGTTAATAATTTACAATGTTATGCATTGTAAAAATGGCATAGTTATGGTGTCATCACTAAAAGGTATTGCGGAGGATTTTCTTTTTCCGGGTGGATCATCAAGACTATTGGTCATCCTAGTTGTCAATCAGGAGTGTTGCGCAATTTTATTTTTTAAAAAAAGAGGAGAAGGCAGTTATTTTCTAAAATTCGAGAAAATCCTCCCCTACACCTTTAAAGGTGGAGTGCACAATGTTTGAAAGCCAATGTTGATATTTGAAATCACCTAAACATACACACCCCTACCCCAATAGAATCTGGACCTTCTTTTGTAGACCCGCCCCACACATACACAACCCCAGCAAGGATGTCGGTTAGTAGACACCCCCCTACTGCTGATTGGCTACAAGTGTGTTTTGGTAGTCGGCCCGACTCCCTTTTCCAAAGCATTTTTCAAACATTGTGCACTCCGCCTTTAATAGCTAGTAATTGATATTATTTAAAGGAATAGCTATCTCTTACCATTTGTACGTTAGGTGAACTTCAACCATGACGATACCCATTATGTTGCCTTGAAAATATTGGAGCCTAGCATGTACCTCTACTTATTCAGCAACCACGATTCCGGGCTTCCGAAAAGAAGCTGGCAACGACCGCTAATTATATCCATCTCGTCATGCACGCCGAGTTGCATCGCCTTGATACCAGTTTCAGTTGCGACCAACTTTTGCCGAATTCCGTAGGAAGGACGGCAAAAACATCAACAAATGCCTTGCTCGCGTTTCTCTGTTCCTCTTTTTAAATCAATGCTCTGTCGATATCTTTTAGAACAGACTCAATGTCAGAATCCACACAGCTGAACTCTACAGCGGCAGCCATTTCATTGTAAACAGATTCAACACACGCGCTCTTTGGTGACGTGGTTCATTACGTTACTGTTGATCATCTGTCCATCATCGTATAAAGCCCGCCCTGACAATTTGATTGGTTCGACCAGCTTTGGGTCTAGCATAGTAGCTCCTCAACGCAGAAACCCCAGACCGATCTTCCCGTTCTCAAAATCTTGTGGGCGGGGCTAAGATCGGCTGGCATCCAGGCTAACTACCCCAGATCTGCTTTGTTACAAATCTTTCTTTGTATTTAGCAGAAAGGATACACTTTTGATACAATATAAGTGTAAATAAGTCATGACAGAATTTTTCTTTTTGAGTGAACCATCCATGTAACATCATATGTAAACTTTTTCTTTGTGTGTCTATATAGAGTGCTGAGGTGTTGGAGAAGTTTTTACAGGAAAAGGCGGCCATTACAACATCTATCATGCAGGCTGATAATAAACTAACTGAAAATGAAAGAAGGACTTGGGGTAACGCCTTTGTATTTTTAACAAAGTAGACTCAGTATAGCTTGAATAGGACCAGCCCAGTTATACAAGTTTTTTCTTTTAATAAAATAATTTTTACTTTTATTCACCTGTCTCCACTACTTCTTTTTGGCTGACCAGAGGAGAGAAAGAGGACAGTACTTCTGGAACAAGAAAATAAGACCCAGAAAGAGAAGCAGCGTCAATTGGAGAAGAAGATAGAGAATGAACGTTACAGTAACAATGAGAGAATGAGACAGGTCACGCAGAGGATGAAAAATGAGATGTTTCTCCAAAAACAGCAGATGGAGCGTGCGATGGAGAGCAAGCTAAGGGAAAAGACTGCCCTGGAGAAGAGCTTTCAGGAGAAAGCAGATAGGATGGCCCGGGAGATTGACGAGTTGAAGAGAAAGAATGCTGAGGCAGAGGCGAGAACCTCGAGAAGTTATGCGCAGATGATAGAAGATCAGCGGCGAAGAAATGCAGAAAAAATTGAGGCGTTGAGGCAGCAGCATAGACAGCAGATGGAAGCAATTAAAAGCAGACCCCAAAGTTCATCTTCATCCTGTTCTATACAATAAAATGTGTTTAAATTAGAGTTGTTCCGATTCCGATACCAGTATCGGAAATGCGGCCGATACCACAAAAAATTCTGGCACCGGAATCGGCGAGTACCCATGTACCGATCCGATACCATTTTCCTAATAAACCTAGTTATGCCCGTTATAGCTAACGCTGCAAAGCGAAACTCATTTCTTCTTCGCTGCTCTGAATGCGAACACCAGAAATTTACCTCATGCGTGACGTAACCACTGTTTACTTAGAGCGGCGAAGGAGTGAAAGCATGCAGCCGTATGTCCGCTGTTTGTAAGTATTTCAGACTAATAAAACATCGACATGTCTCAACGGAATCCGCGCCCGCAGATTTCCACAGAAAACTCCGCAGATTTAATGCCCGTGATTAACAAGCACACATACCCCGCGCTTGAGATTTGAGATGTCATTGACAACAAGCACACATACCCTTATGCGTTTGTGAGCAGCATTGACAAGTACATGAACCCTGCGCGTGCTGTTTGCTGTGATTGTTTTTAATGATAAGAGTATGAACCGTTTGATATATGAGATGAAATAAAACTTACCACTGAGTTTAACCGCAAATCTTACTTGTCTCTGTCGTCTAATGTGACGCGAAAGTCAGCACACATCATCATTTCAAATCAGTTTACAAGACGAATGCTCTTGTTATGTTTAATATAAAGTTTACATTGCGTTGTAAAAATGAAGAAATTATCTTTATACGTGCTTAATTCATAATAAGAACGTAGTAACACAAGCTTTTATTTTGCTATAATATATATTAACAATAATATATGTCGTTTTAGGCTACAAACTATAATTCTATATTGACAAGCACATTGGTTCATGTTGGTCCAGTTTAATTCAGAGGACTCATTGGTTTGGTGTATTCATTTTAATTGTAAGCCTTTAAAAAGTAATTATTTTAGATGCAATTTTGTACTATTTAATAGCTTAAATTCTTTAATTTAAAACCATCCCGAAGAATTCCACAGATTTTTCCAATTATTCTAAAACTAAAACAGCCTTTTAGTTTACAGTGTTAGATTTGTGGCAGATTTTCTCATAAGAACTATTACTGTTAAATGTCTTTCAGATAATAAAAATACTGTAGTTCACTGTATGTATTTGTTAATGTTTTATACAGGAATAAGTCTGAAGCACACCATAAAACAGTTATATCCATTCATACAGGGCTAGTAGTATGTACAGCTGTATATTATACAGAGACACACCCAGGTATCGGATCGGTACTCGGTATCGGCCGATACCCTGAGCCCAGGTATTGGAATCGGTATCGGGAAGAGAAAAATGGTATCGGAACATCTCTAGTTTAAATGGGTTCATTTTATGCTTTTTGCATCTGTAGTTTCAATAAATACGTATGTAAGACTTCAGTGTGAAAGGATCTTTACTGCATTACAGTTTTCTTGTTTTGCTTAAATGTAATTCAAAGAAAGCCTAAATAAAAAGTTTCAAGTACACTCTGGGCTGTCTTTTATCGCTTAACTTGAAGAGTGGATTTTACCCTTCATCAAAGCCATGGTCAAGGATTGAGGGCTTAAAAAATTGGGCGACCACTGTTCTGAATAAAGGAAAATTTTAGTGATAGGGAAGAACCGGGGTGAAAGTCACACAGGATGAAAGTTACAAAGTAAGTACTAATTGTATCTGAGCCCGGATTACATTTGCATTCTAAACTACAGCATCTTTAGCACGCAACCCTTGACAGAGCTGACAAATATCATGTAATTTTGTCATCGTTTTGCGCGTGTAGGTCCGTACAACCACAATGTGCTTTAACACATCCTGAAGTTTGCTTTCTCTGAGATTTTTTCAAATAAAAGTAAATGGGTTTAACTGCAGTTCCTGTCGCGAAGAAAATAAAACTTTTTACTTTTGTCCCGCTGCTAATACTAATGCATTTGTTGATAATTTGATAATTTAATTTAATGTTCATAGCGTTCATACTGTTGAAAAAATGGTTTGAATTTGTGGACCGTTAGAGCCTTTGTAAGTGATGATAAATAGAAAGAAAAGCAAAACCAAAAGAAACACGTCCAGACTGGTAAAACACCAGTTTCACATGCTTTGATCTTTGTGTTTCCAACAGTTGTGGTAATTCTGCCTGATTTGACATTTACTGTATATGCTTTCATCCAAACCAGCTTATTTAACATATTTTTATAGTTCAAAAGATTATCCTGTATTGTTGGGATTATGCACTAATGATTAAGTCACAGGTACACAAGATAATTTTCCTCCTTTTTTTACCTAGCAGGACAGTGAGCCATTATTGGTAATGTACATTATTAAAAACACCACACAATTTTTTGCAGAAATGTAACCAATCAAATTTGTCTTCGTGTAACTATAACATGAGTTAAACCTACTGTATATGCCCTCCTGCACTAACACTCCTATGATGTTTTGCTATTAACCAAAGGAGAATAACCTTAAACAACACAAACGCGGTTTGTAAGAAAATTAACAGCGAGAATGTAAAAAAAATAAAGGAAATATGTACAATATATACCTCTATAAGAGAAAAAAAACTCTTAAATGGACAAAACTCTTATGAGAAAAGAAAGAATGAATTAAACAAAAGATAAGCTTTCACGTTACAATGCAAGTGTTGATAGGGCAGAGCAGGGGTGGAAGTCCTATTTTTTAGAAAAAAATAATAATAATTGTTTAGACAGAGATATATTAAATATAAGTGTGGTCTTTTGAACAAAATTTAGTAAAATAACTTCAGTATAATTTCACTTATAGTAGCACATTTGACCCTGGGATGAAAGTAACACACAGGTGGGTCAAAAGTAACGCAACAAAACAAGATAGATTTTTGTGCACTTGTTATTAGTAATATAAATGACTATGACCTTTTCATATTTAGTTGTTTTATCTTTGCAAAAAAATAATTAAACGACATTTTCATTTTAAATTTCAGTTTCGTCAAATGTTTCAAAAGCAACCCGACAGTACAAACTTGAGTTGTTGGGAATAAACAGTTTGAACCATGTGACATTAAATCAAATTAGCATAATATAAATTCTCAACATAATGCAACAGTATTAGCAGCGGGACAAAAGTAAAAAAACCCTAACATTTAAACCCATTTTACTTTAATTTTGCAAAACAAGTCAATCTTCAGGATGTGTTAGAGAGCACTAAATAACCTGTAGATTGATTACTGTAACAGATGAACCAAGAAACACAACGCATTATAAGAAAAAAATGACCTTATAATTTACTTATTATAGTCGAAAACAGCTTTCTGGACCTACACTCACAAAATGGTGATGAAATAATGTGATATTTCTCAGCTCTGTCAAGGTTGCGTGCTAAAGATGCTGTCATAGTTTGAAATGCAGATGTATTCAGGGCTTAGTAAAAGCTTTTTTGTTACTTTCTCCCCGGTTTTCCCCTTCTATATGAGTCATGGGAAAGTACCCCTTGTTTCCAGTCTATTGTGAAAGTAAAACCGAAAGTTACTTTCAATTAGCTTGAGGTGATGCAAAATAATCTGAAATATCAAAGACACACCTTAAATTACTTTAGACCAATCAGAATGAAGGGGCTAAACCTAAAGAAGTAAAAAGGATGCCACAATCTGAGATCACTTTACTGAAGCTAAAGAAAGCAGAAATGTAAGTAGGATTTCTTTATTAAGTCCATTTTGAAGCTCAATGTTCTAAGGTTTTACTCTGAATATAAGCATATCAGTATCAGAGATGTTGTTTTTGCTCCAGCAGGTTGAAATTGAATGAGGTTAACTGAATTTTACTACTAAACAGTATAATATGAAGCTCGTCACAACATGTATATAGCTCGTCATGTGTGTGGCGCATAATTTCAAAATATGTGTTTGTGTGAACCTACAGTATGTGCATCACATGTGATGTCCAATTTGAGCCTGCTGAAGGGGTTTATAATAAAAGAGATGCTCGTGTTTGCCAGATACTCGCTTGAGTGTCTTGCGAGTATTTTGTTAATGTGAGCATCTCTATTATAATTCCTTTCGATGCGTGTGCAGCAGGTACTTACTTTTCGAAGACACATGATGCACATGACGTAAGGAACACATATTTTGAATTTGCGCCTCTGGCCGCGACTGTACGGTATTCCTGTAATTTAAATGGATTAAGAACTATAATACAAAACAGTCATCATAAGCCGTACATACAAGTGTGTGCATGTGTGTGTCTGTGTGCATGCATGATTGGGTATGGCTCTATAACCTGATATGACTTCAATGCTACAACTTCAAATAATCTTGTTTATCATCTAAATCAGTAAGCTTATAGACCAGAAAGGTTTGATATCTCTCATTATGTGCGTTTCTGTATGTGTTAAAAAGAGTGTTTGTATATACAGCTGAATATGTGTATATGTGAACTGCATGTCTGGGCTTGTATCTGTTATGTAGCTCTATCTCAAGCAAGCTATAGCCGACATTTTACCACCTACAGTGGTGTGAAAAAGCCTGATTTGTTTGCATGTTTGTCACACTTTAAACTTTCAGATTATGAAACAAATTTAAATATTAATCAAAGATAACACAGGTAAACACGACATGCCGTTTTTAAATGAAGGTTTTTATTATGAAGGGGAAATAAAATCCAAAACTACATGGGCCTGTGTGGAACAAGTGTTCACCCCTAAACCAAATAACTGGTTGGGCCACCCTTAGCAGCAACAACTGCAATCAAGCATTTGTGATAACTTGCAATGAGTCTGTTACAGCGCTGTGAAGGACTTTTGGCGCACTCATCTTTGCAGAATTGTTGTAATTCAGCCACAATGGACAGTTTTGGAGCATGAACCGCCTTTTTAAGGTCATATCACAGCATCTCAATAGGATTGAGGTCAGGACTTTGACTAGGCCACTTCAAAGCCTTCAGCCATTCAGGGGTGGACTTGCTGGTGTGTTTTGGTTCATTGTCCTGCTGCAGAACCCAAGTTCACTTCAGCTTAAGGTCACAAACAGATGGCCTAACAGGATTTTTTGGTAGACAGCAAACTTGATGTTTTCATTTATCACCGCAATTCTTCCAGGTTAGGTTCTGAAGCAGCAAAACAACCCCAGACCACCAACATATTTTACTGTTGGTATGACGTTCTTTTTCTGAAATGCTGTGTTACTTTTAACCCAGTAATGGAACACACATTTCACTCAGTGATTGACAGCATGATGCAACAATTGTGTTTCTATTCAACAGTAAGCTTTAGATTTATAAATGTATCTCTTTTTCTGAAGATTATTAAGATAGATGAGGATTAATTTAGCTCTGGCAGAGAGTGAATGACAGCGCAGTCTTCTGGCAACAGTGTGTTTTTAAATATTTCATTGCTTTCTGTTAAATTGCTCAAAGTCATGACTGTTTAAAAAGTACTTGGCATCACATTCATGATTTTATGGTAAAATTACACTTTTATCAAAACGCAGCACAAATAGAGCAGACGCCAAAACAATCGCAGCACTGCTGCTCCTGCAACGCAAGCATGCGCTGCTCACACGTGCGGTGTGCATGCTCTTACTCAGGGGTGGGGAACCCTGGTCCTGGAGGGCCACTGTCTTGCAGAGTTAAGTTCCAACCCTAATTAAACACACCTAAAAAATCTAATAAAAGTCTTCAGGATTACTTGGAAATAAAAACCCGGTGTTTTTGGTTTTGGTTGGAACTAAACTCTGCAGGACAGTGGCCATCCAGGACCCAGTGTTCCCCACCCCTGCTCTTACTTGTTAACATGGGTGCTGAAAAAACTCGCTGGAGTCCGAAAGCTTTAGAAATTACTTTATTGCCTTAACCAGACTGACGGATCTCAATTACTTTCTTTCTCATTACTTTGCATCTCAACATGATGTGTAGCTTTTGAGGATCTTTTGGGCTGTTTCTCATTATGCGTTCTTCAGCGATCTTGCGTCCTTGTGTCCTCGCTCTACGTCATCATTATCCGGTGAAGTTCAAGTCCAATTCTCAAGAACACAAGTACAGAGGACACATGAAAATACCCGGATGTGTTCTTGATATCGAGGATGCATTGGATGCAGACTTGCGCGTTCTCGCGACCTTCTGAGTTCGTTCTTCCAGGGTCGCCTGGCAAGACCAGTCTTCACGAGAACGCAAGTCTGTTCTTTGCGTTCTTGGAATTACGAAACAGCCTTGGTCTACTTCACTTTCTTGATTGCAAACAGGTGTGGCAGTAATCAGAGATAATTTAATCAGAGAAACTGAACTGTGTGCCCACAGTTATGTCTTAATGGGGGGGCAACACTTTTTCACACCACTGTAAGTTGTAAGTTCACTATAGGTCTGATACAGTATAGTCCAGGTATGAGTAACCCACTTCTAAACAAGGTATAAACGTGGTTTTTCCATCATGTAAGCAAAGTCAACAGAGATTACAAACTATTTGGTTTCGTTTATGTATTTATTTTACAATATTAGATTTCCTTTATTTTAAAGCTGTGGTTAGATGTCTTTTAAACTTTCAGTGACAGCCCAAATTTTGCCTTGTTTTAGCCTAGACATCTGGGCTGTGTTTGGACGGCTATTAGACATCTTTTAAACTCAAAATCACTTGCTGGGAAATGGCCATGGATAAGCCAGTTTGCCTCATTGACACAGAGTCAGATGGGAAGCTGTGTGTACAGCAGTCAGCGCTGGAGATCCTGCTGAAGATCGATCAGCCGGTGGTGGTGGTGGCTGTGGTCGGTCTCTATCGCACTGGGAAATCCTACCTGATGAATCGACTTGCCGGGAAACAAACAGGTTAGACCCTCAAGTGCAATGCTGATAGCAACCAAATGGGCTTGTGACCACCAAATTGTTACTTTTACCCAGCTGTCCAATCATGGTGGATGGAGCAATTACCACACTGATCAACCATCATATCTTACTTGTACAATGCCTAACAACAATGGAGAAGTTACTATTTATAGTACCAAATGACCACAACATTAATATTTATGTTTAAAACGAACTATTGGCAAAATCAGAAACATTACATCCATGGATATTCCATGATTTAGTAACTGAAGTGTCTCGAATAAAAAAAAATGCTGTGACTCCAAAGCACTCACAAGGCCCTATAGCTGTCATTTTCAGAAGAGTGCCTGGTGTTTCAATTATTGTGGTGGACACATGGGCAAAGAAAAACATGGTCCAGTTAAATGAATATAAGTAATTGTATCTTGTTTTTGTTACGGTATTATCAGGGTTTGCACTGGGCAGCACAATTGAGTCCAAGACGAAGGGCATCTGGATGTGGTGTGTGCCACACCCCTCTAAAAAAGAAACCACTCTGGTGCTGCTGGACACTGAGGGACTCGGAGACGTCGACAAGGTGATGTGACAGACAAATAACCAAAAAACAAAACTACAAGTAATGTTAAATGTCAGTTTAAAACTCTTTCTCAATCACACTCTCTCTCTAAATGTTTGTTTGTCTGTTAAGTTTATGTTTCATATAATCCCAGTAGAGTAGACAATAAAGATCCACATATATTCTTCCATTAATGACTTTGATTTTGCTGCCTCATGCGCAAAGTTTTTTTTTAGAATGAATGTACAATAGGTATTTTTTCGGTATAGGAGTTTAATGAATTAATCGAATGAATTAATTGATTAATACTGTATAAATGCAGTATATATACATTTGCCTTTGAGCTAAATCAACAATTCAGAATTATCAAATGATTATCAAATGAAATGATATCAAATGATGATTCGTTGTTTTGAACAACACATATCGCTACATCTCTTACGAAAATTAACCATGGTTTTATTTATTTTTTTCAAGGCCGCTCAATGCAAAGTTCGTCACAACATGTTTGTAGCCCTTTACGTTTGTGGTTCCTTTTTTCAAAATGTGTGTTCTGCGGCTCGAGAGATCCTGTGTGCATCACGTGTTTTGTCAAAATAAGTCCCTTCTGCAGATGTGTCTAAAGGGTTTATGATAAAAGAGACGCTCGCGTTTGCCAGATACTCGCATAATCTCATGCGTAATCAGAGTTTACTGTTAAGGAAGTGTCTTGCGTGTTTTTTGTGAACTTGAGCATCTCTTTTATCAAAAAAGGTTTTAAAGCGTGTGCAGCAGGCACTTATTTTGATAAAACTGAACACAGGGGTTGTTTTTTAGAACGCAAAGAACGGACTCGCGTTCTCATGGAGATTGGTCATGCCAGGCGACCTTGGAAGAACGAACTCAGAAGGTCGCGAGAACACAGAACGCACTTGAGATGTGTGAGATCTTCCTGTTGGTCACCTGACCTCCGCCATTGTTTTGCCGCAATGACTTCTGGGGCGTAAAGCGATTTTTGGTTTTTTGGTTTAACTGTAGTAAAACCATGGTTAATTTTCGTAAGGGATCAGGTCCCTGCTGAAAAAAACAGCATACCACCAAGACCAGCATATGTTGTGTTTTGGTGCTGGTTTGCTAGTGAACACCAGCTAAACCAGCATCAAACCAGCATTGGCACCAGCTAAACCAGCACCAAACCAGCATTAGCACCAGCTAAACCAGCATTAGCACCAACATCTCATGCTGGTCATACCAGCATATGTTGTGTTTTGGTGCTGGTATGCTGGTGACCACCAGCTAAACCAGCATAATTCCCATGCTGGTTTGATGCTGTTTTTTTTCATCAGGGGTGATTGCTAGTAGCTTGCTAGTTTGCTATAAATAGGAGGCAGGGAATGTAAGACAACAGTTCCAAACTACATTCTATGTTTTCTATCTCTAATTGTTTTTCTCAGGGGGACTCAAAGCATGACACCAACATCTTCTGTCTGGCTGTGTTACTAAGCAGCACTCTGGTATACAACAGTCGAGGGACCATTGACAACAATGCTATTGAGGAGTTGCAGTATCCTTCTGACAATCTAGATACCTCAAGTTATTTAAAAGTGTTTTACAAATGTAAAACAAAAAAAGAGTAGAGGGCAGCAGAAAGACAACTACACCCAACTTACGTCATCAGCCTGTTTATGTCCGCTCTAGGTTGTTGCAGTGTTTCTTTTGGATGATTTTATTTAGATGTTGTTTATGTTTGTTATTTTGGTAACATTATTCACTTTAAACTGCAAAGATTTCTTATTGGTGAATGAGACATGAGTGAGCTTCTGGTCTGTGCGTGTTCATGTATTTTTTGAGGGGACGTGACTTTGGCTAAATCGTATCTAATCGTAGGCTAAAGGCTAATCTGAATCGTAGGCTAAAGTAAGCACTTTGTAGCCGTTCAATTTACATGGACACAAGAAGTGCCCAAGTAAATTGTGTAACATTATAAACATGTCATTACACTATTCATGTCCACATGAGGTTCAAAAACATAAAAAACAACATTGATTCGCTAACCACATAAGTGGGAGGGTTTGGGGCGCCCCTGAAACAAGCCAATTAAAGCTCAGCCTCAAATCGCATGGCTTAAAAAGTTTAGGCTACTGACCTACATACACACTTGTTTGGTCGGCGCACCAGACACACACACATGAACAAAATACAGTTTTTTAAAAATATTTTTTAAATAAATGATAATATGACTTATACTAGAAATACTATTTAATGGTTTTATGTTGTATTAATTTGCACTACATATTTAACTCAACATGATGGCCCTGCCATTCTGAGGGATTGGTTACTCAACTGCTTTTTCCTATTTCCAAACCATTGTCGCTTCAGTTTAGGTTTAGATTTGGTGTTTGCGTTAGTATGTCACTTTAAGTATTGGTTTATACTATTTTGTCTGCTTTATTCTTTTATATACTTTATACAATTGTCGCCTGGCGTTGGGGTTAGAGTTGGGTTTGGGTAAGGATGTAATTTTATGTAAATCTAAACCGATGTGACAATGGTAAGAAAATAGAACAAAACAGTTAAGTAAACAATCGGTGAGAATGCCACGGAAAAAGACAGTCCATGGCAGGGCCACGGAAAAATGCGGAGATCTGTGAGAATGCCACGGAAATATAAGCAAAAAATTCTGTGACTATCCCACGGAAATTTGTGATTTAACTTATTGTTAACGTTAAAGTAGCTTTCTTCTCTAGCTAACTTTAAGGGATGGTGCCACAGCGCCCCCTATTGACCGGCCGCCAGTGTACTTTTATGGAATGAGACATTTCTTTTGTTAGACTTTGCATTGCAAGTTGTTGTTTAATAGCCACTTTGTGTTAATGCCTGAACAAACTGTCAGATATGTTACTGAACTAACAGAGTGCATTAAAGTCAAATCATCAAACGAGGATGTTGACGAGTCAATCGAGTTTGTGAAGTTCTTCCCTAGTTTCATCTGGGCTGTGAGAGACTTCACCCTTGAATTAAAGATTGATGACAAAGATGTAACAGAGAATGAATACCTAGAATTTGCTCTCAAGCTGAAACAGGGTAAAGGGCCTGGGGACCGAGGAGTGAAAAGCCCTATTGTTTTTGCTCAGTTTCTGCTTCTTCTTCTTTTCTGAAATGAATCAAATTTTTGAGGGCCTAAATATGCTTGAAAACTCATGAAATTTTGCACACGCATCAGAAGTGTTGAAAATGTACATGTGGTATAGGCGTCAGAAGTGGGTGTGTACAAATGACTCGATAGCGCCACCTGCAAAATTTCAACAGAACAGCTCTCCCGCTACGCTTGAGTACAGATACAAAATGTGGTAGGGTCATTTATCACCCCAAGACCTACAAAAAAGTCCCTTGGAACCAAGCTCTAAACCCCACAGGATGTCGGCCATTTTTAATTTTTGCTGTGATTTCTGTGCAAATTTTGGCATTTCCAGGCTTCGTACTTCAACAAACTCCGCTTAGAAATTTCATCAGATCATCATCATATTTGGTCAGTATTATCTTAAGGCCTTTGCGGTGTTAAATGGATGGACGGTGGATGATGTGGTTTGTGGCGGCCTGACAAATTTTGGCGTCTTCGCCATGAAACAGGATGTTGTTCTAACTCAGGCATAAAAAGTCCAATCTGACCCACGCTTCACATGTTTGATAGGGGGCTTGACCTGAACACATTTCCATGCCAATATATTCAACTACAATCATAGTGCTACCTGGAGGCAACAGGAAATGCCATGTTTTACGCTGTGATTTACTGCACATAGAGATTTAATCAGATCGTCATCATATTTGGTCAAATAGATCTTGACTTTTCATTGAAAGGCGTGTCCGTGGCGGCCTGGGAAAGTTTTATGCTTCAGTAATTCAGGCATAGAATGTCCGACCTGCCCCATACTTCACACGGATAATAAGGGTCCCGGCCTGAACACATCAACATAGCAAAATGCAGACACAGTCATGGTGCCACCTAGAGGCAGCGGGAAACATTGTGATTTACTGCTCTAAGAGATTTGACAATATCAACATCATATTTGGTCAGTCTAATTAGAATATAATCCACATATATTTACACACTAAAATTCATATCCCCAGTGTTCACTGTTTCTCTTAATGCCATCGGATGGCAGTCACATGCGGGGAGGGCCCTTCCATCGCTGCTTGCAGCTTTAATTAAAGATTATTTTTGTATTTGTCCTCAAATTCCTTATCACAATAGAACTTTTCTTTACTAAATAACTAAAATGTATAATTTATTGATGTGGTAATTCTGAGAAGGTGCAGTGTTCATCTTTTTTAGGCACTTCAAAAAAAGTGATGGAGTACAACCTGCCCAGGGAGTGCATCCAAAAATACTTCCCTTCAAGGACATGCTTCACTTTCCCGTTTCCAACTGCTCCAGAGAATGTAACTCGACTGGAGAGCCTAAATTCTGCTGACCTTTCTCCTGACTTCCTGAAGGTCACAGATCGTTTTTGTGAGTTTGTCTTTCACAAGAGCCAGACGAAGAAGCTAAAAGAAGGATACACAGTCACTGGCAGGGGTGATTAATGAGAAAATATCTACTATTTATTGTTCAATTAATTTATATTTTTTCAATTATTTAATATCATTGTGTTTCTGGGCTTCTTTTCGTTTTTTTTGTAGTTCTGGGTAATCTTGCAAAAACATACGTGGACACCATCTCGAGTGGGGCTGTGCCATGTCTGGAGAACGCTGTGATCGCTATGGCAACAATTGAGAATGAGGCTGCAGTGAAAGAAGGGCTTGAGGTCTATCAGAGTGGAATGGAGAAGCTGAAGAACTCTTTCCCTCTGGAACTGAAGGATGTGTCCTCAGAACACCAACAGCTCAGCAACCTGGCAACACAAACCTTCATGAAGCGTTCATTCAAGGACACTGATGGAAAGTACCTTAAATCTCTCGAGGTATGAGAAGCATGTCATAGATATGATCATAAATGTGATCTGATGAATTATAATGCAACTGAGAACTGCTTCTAACACTCAAAATGTTTACAGGAAAACATTAATAATCTCTTTGAGGGATACCTAAGCCTAAATGAGCAAGCTTCAAAGAAGAAATGTGAGGATCTTCTGTCATCCCTGACTGCACAAATGACAGAGAACCTCAAGCAAGGGCTCTACGCCAAACCTGGCGGCCATGGTCACTTCAGCAATGATCTGATGCACATTGTGCAAGAATATAACATTCAGGCCAAAAAAGAAGTCAAGGTTTGGCTCATAGTACATGTCAATACTCATATTACACATTATAGAAATATGATAATTTTTATCATTTTGTCATAATTATGCTTGACAAACCAACATGTTGTTGTATCTAAGCTTATTATTATTCTTCTGATCCCCAAATTTTACAGTTGTAACTCCTACTGGAGCTTTTAAGCTACATCCACCGAACGTTCCAAAAGTCAGAGTAGTCTGAAGTTTTATGCTATATATTTTCTAATAGATCGGACTTACAAAATTCCTATAACGGATGATGAAACACCACAATTCCCAATTACTTTATATTGCGACAAACTTTTGAAGACGCTGGAAGGCTGTGTAAGAACATACCTCCCACTGGGGTGTAAGCTGTACCCCTGGTGTATAAGAGTTCCCCAAATTTTCCCATAGACTTAAAATAGGGAGGGAATTCACATAGACTGCCATTATAAAAAGGCCCAGACAGAATAACTTCACAGCACAGTGACACAGAAACAACCCCCTTGGGCTCAATTTACTCAGAGGGCCAATCTGTCTTTCAGGATCGTCATAACATTATTAATCCACGCCCTAGCAACCATTAAGACCACCCTAACAATCAACCCTTTAGACTCCCAACATAAATGCTTCAAATGGATATCTTTGATACATGAGGGTGGGCTTTTTTGACTCAGAGCATCCAATCAGTCTCTCAGAATCCTCACAGAGCTATTAAGCAACACCCTAGCAACCACTGTTAAGTACCCTAGCAACCAACACTCAAACAGTTATATCTTCAAATCTGAATGTCATAGAGACATGGTGGTTTTTATTTTTCATGTTAGCAAAGCAGCCTTTGAAGTATTGTCATTGACAGCCTATATCTCTGCTTCATGTTAAATAATGCCAACTTCATGTTAATTCATGTTAGCTATATGCTAAAACATGTTAACATCATGTTAGCTTCATGGTAATCATTCTAACTTCATGTTACACCATGCTAACATCATGCTAGCTCCATGCTGCCTCATGCTCATGCTAACTTCATGTTAAAGGGACACTCCACTTTTTTTGAAAATAAACTCATTTTCTAGCTTCCCTTAGAGTGTTTGGAATCCATTCAGCTGATCTTCGGGTCTGGCGGTACCACTTTTAACAAAGCTTAGCCTAATTCATAAAATCTTTGGACTTTGTTGCCGTACCATGTGTAGGGTGACCAGACGTCCCGAAAAATTCGGGACAGTCCCGAAATCTAAGCTGCTGTCCCGAATCCCGAATCCTGCTCTAATTGTCCCGAAAATCATACTGAAGCTAAATCTTAATCCGAATCCCGCTTTAATTTCCCCGAAAATTATACTAAAGCAAAATCTTGAGTAGTAGTTGTCTGATAAAACATGAGCGAGGAGGTTAAGTCATCCTGCAGCCAGCCCCCGCCGGCTGCCCATTGGCTGCAGCCAGCCCCCGCCGTGTGCCCATTGGCTGCAGCCAGCCCCCGCCAGCTGCCCATTGGCTGCAGCCAGCCGCCGCCTGCTGCCCATTGGTTGCAGCCAGTCGCCGCCGGCTGCTCATTGGCTGCAGCATCTTGTTTTTATACTGTAGGCTCTCATTGTGCTGGCAGCAGTTAAAACCTCCGCGAAATATGCTGACGTTGTATTGTTTCTATTAATGTATCTTATCCATCTATATGCACAAAGACAATAGGACCTTTTTGTTTTATAGAGTTGATTAAGAGAGCGAAAGTTGCAGCAACCGCGAGGACAGTTGAAAGTGCAACAGGCAGTGACAGTCAGTCGCGTGAAGGAGTCAGATTGGTCGAGGGCAGGCAAGGCACTTTGTTAAAAAAATACTTCTATACGTATTATATAAATTTATACGCATATGTACTTATATTAATAAAAATAGGATTAGTTCAGTAACTTCAGTTTGAAATTCCTTATTTTTATTATAAAATAAAGAAAACTATTATTGTATGAACTTTTATTGTATAAAGTATAAAATACTATACGTATTATATCAATTTATTTATATGCATATGTACTTATATTAATATGATTGATTCCGTTTGAAATTCATTATCTTTTATTATTAAATAAAATTAATAAATAAAACTATTATTGGATGAACCCCCCCCCCCCCCCCCCCGTTACGTCTGCACCCCCCCCCCCCCCCGTCCCGAATTTCAGCCAATCTCATCTGGTCACCCTAACCATGTGTGCAGCAGGTGCAATGATATTATGCAGCGGCCAAAAAATGGTCCCTTCAATAGCTGGGGACTTTTTTGGGCACTGTAATATCATTGCACCTGTTGTACCCATGGTACGGCAACAAAGTCCTTAATTATTATGGCAAAATAAAAGTATAATGCCTAGCCATATCTGCCTAGATAATCACAACTTTTAATTTTTCGTTGGTCTAAGTACACGGTGTAACTTCAGAAGAGTCAAATTTAAAAAGGAAAAATATCAAATATCTTTGGTTATTTTTTAGCGAGATGCTAATGGTCTAATAAGATTCAATAAAAGTGCTAGCGCCAGACCTGGAGATTAGCTGAATAGATTCCAAAACGGTAAAAATTTACGGTTAAATCATGCTAACCTTATGTTAACATCATGTTAGCTGCATGTTAAGTCATAATAACAATGTTAAATTATGTTTGCTTCATGCTCATGCTAGCTTCATACTAAAACATGCTAACAAAACCAGCTATATTACTAACAAATTCTTAAAAATTCCACATGAAACCTGTCAAACTTTTAACTGTTTAAAATGTTCAGACCTGGCTTTGTCAAGCCAACATAAAGTGTGTATTTAAACTTTACTATCTCCATTGTTTCTGTTTGTCAATAGGCTGAAGAGGTCCTAGAGGAGTTTATGAAGCAGAAGTCTGTGGAATCTGAAGCCATTTTGCAGGCTGACAATAAACTAACTCAGAATGAGAGAATGATTAAGGGTGAGTCTTAAGCCTTCAAATACCCAGTTTGTAAATTCCCAGGTAAAAAAGTACTATACTTTAGTGTACATTGAAGTACATGAAGTATAAAAGAAGTATACTTCTAATTGTGCTTTATTTAAAGAGTATTTAATATGTCCTAAATAGTACAAAATATACTTAGTACACTTTTTTAAAGTATATTTTTAACAGAATTTATTTTTCACCTGTATACCAGTTTCCATGTGAAACACATGATGAAAGGTTTGGGTACTTGAGAGAGTGCTGCTGGATGATGAAAGTGCTGTGTATATTTTACACTCTGGGTGTATTTGCAAAGTTTTGATGTAAACATATTGCTTTTCCATTGCATGGTACAACTATGCTCGGTACGATAGGGCTCGCTTTACTTCAGCTTGTAATGTGGAATTAGTTTTTAAAATGTAATTAACTACTCATTTATTTATGTTATTAAATTGCAGCTACAACAAATGTTACATTCAGCATGTTATTGAAAGAGTGCACTTTATATGAAAATGAGTTGCAAACAGAAGAAAGTATTAAAGTGTGAAATATGTTTAGAAGCACTCACAAAAGTTTATTACGTTAACGAGATAGCATTATTTCTGGGTGAACTGTTTATTTACTCACCCTCAGGCTGTCTGATGGGTTGGTGACATTTTTCTTCAGTAGAACAAACCCCGATACTCTGTGAATCATATAATGCAAGTAAATGGATCTGCCACTGAGGGTTCAAAAAGCAAATAAATCCAATAAAAAACAAAACCCCACAACTCTTAGTGACACATTGACTTGTGAAGCTAATATATTATTCTTTTTTGAAATTGAATTTATTTCTACCTGATCTCACAAAATTCCGTGAAATAGTCACGCATTATTTTGCTCAGTTTTGCGTGACATTGTCACGTATTTCCACCATATTACGTGCCCCTGACACGACTTTCTTTTCCGTGACAGTGTCACATATTGGTTACTCAACTGTTTTTCCTATTTTTAAACAATTGTCGCCTCGGTCTGGGGCCAGATTTGCTGTTTGCGTTACGATGTCACTTAATGTATTGGTTTATAAAAAAAATGGTATGCTTTTTAAACCATCGTCGCCTGATGTTAGGGTTAGAGTTGGGTTTGGGTAAGGATGTCATTTTATGTAACAGAAAGTTGTTCTTTAACCCCAAACCAGTTGAGTAACCAATACGTGAAAATGTCACGGAAAAGAAAGTCGTGTCAGGGGCACGTAATATGGTGGAAATACGTGACGTCACGCAAAATAATGCGTGACTATTTCACGTATTTTGTGAGATCAGATTGATTTATTTACAACATTATTATCATTAATGTATAGCCTCTGCCAAACATGACCACAATCTTCTTCATCTGGTGTTTGGTGGCGGCCTCTCACTGCCACCTATAGAGTGGGAGGAAGGCTGTACAGGAAGTGCGCTTCCCCCCTTCTGCTCTATTGGTGGCACTAAGAGGCTAGTTTGCTAACCGCTTCTGCTTTAAAGGTCACTTTCTTTCTGATCCCATTTTTTAAACCCTAGTTAGTGTGAAATGTTGCTATGATAGCAAAATAATACCTGTAAAATGATAAAGCTCAAAGTTCACTGCCAGGCGATATATTTTCTTTAACAGAATTTCCCTTTCAAAGCCTACAGCGAACGGCCGGTTTGGACTACAGCCCTATACTTCCTGCTTTAATGACGTCACTAGAACAGTTTTTTGACTAAACTCAGTCGCCAGCTAAGCTAACGGCAAGCTAAGATGCTATCGAATCACAACACACTAAACAAATTACACAATCAGAACTTGTTATGTATTTCTGAAGGAGGGACTTCATAGAAAAAGGAAGACAGAAGCACGTTTTTAAGAAAGTAAAAACAGCACTATAGAGATAAGAAAATTTTGTGAAAAATACCGCTTTTTTACACGTGAAACATGAACACATGTAATATTGCGGACTGTAAACACAATCAAAGCTTTAAAAACACAGAAAGAACGGGACTTTTAACACTTTTAACGGGACTTTTAACACTTTTAAAACGTCACAAGGAGTCATGGGGATTACTTTTGTATTGGATATATTTGCTTTTTGAACTCTTAAAGTTGTGGAAACTGTTTACTTCATTATATGATTCACAAAGCACTGAGGTTTCTGCAAAACATCTTCTTTATTGTTCAACTGAAGAAACAATGGCACCAACATATCAGATGGCCTAAGGATGAGTAAATAAACAGCAACATTTGATTTTTGGGTGAACTATCTCTTTAATCTCAAGGAAAATGAATCACATGGTTTGAGTTTTCCTCTAAAGTTTTTTTTAAGCATGTTTCTTTTTTGTCATTAAATAAGTCGAACAACAGAAATCAGCCCTCTTGAACCAAGAAATCAGAGCTCAAGAGCGGAAGCAACGACAACTTGAAGCGAAGATGGAAGCGGAGAAACGTAGTAATGAAGAGAGGATGATACAGATGAAGCAGAAGATGGATGAAGAGATGAAGCTTCAGACATTGGAATCTGAGCGTGCCATGGAAAGTAAACTGAGAGAGCAGGAGGCTCTGCTGGAGAAGGGCTTTAATGAGAAGGCAGACATGATGGCCCAGGAGAAGGATGAGATCAGGAGACAGAGCGCTGAAGCTGAAAGTAATCGAGCTAAAGAGTTTGCAGAGATGTTTGAGAAGTCCAACAAGAGACATGAAGAGTCAATGGCCATGATGATACAGAAACACAAAGAACAAATGGAAGCCATAAAAAGAATGAATGCACAACCTAAAAGTAGTTGTCCCTTCATGTAATTATTGGTTCAGAGGCATCCAACTGCACAATGCATTTACAGTACATATAAAGGTAGTAGTTTACCATAAACAGTATAGTGTTGATCTATGTCCACATGGAACTTCGATGACAATAGGACATTTCAGTGTACAGGGAGATTTTGTGTACCCTGTGTAACATGACCAACCTCATATGCATACCCTTTGATATTATCTTTATTCATAAGCTCTGCAAAAAGTACCGAATAAAGAGATTTATGTGTGAAGATCATGAAAGAGTTTGTGTTTGTGTTTGTTTTAGGTCTCACTCCTTCATGAACTTGCATGTGCTCTTCCCTTACAACCCTTAAACACAGTTAACTAAAGCACAAAGTATTTCCAACATTTATACATAGTTTTTATATTATAATCATGTAGAGTATATGACAGTATTGGCGCTTGACATCTTGCATTTGTAGTGAAAAATGTATTTATGATCAAACTGAAAACAGGAATAATCACTACAGGCTTAAGTCACCCAACACAATCGTATGGCAATTTGTATGTAATTTACGAGGTGGCTTTAACTGGTACGACCTAGTGTTGTAGTTCTTGAGGTCTTGGTCTCGTCTTGGAATCGACCACTTTTTTACTCTGTCTCGTCTCGGTCCCAGACAAAGAGGACTTTGAATTTTATTTCAAGACCGATCAAGACCACATCTGATGGCACATCACAAATGTATTTTTTTTTTCATGAATTTTATGCAGTTTATTCAGGTTTGGCATATGATGTTGCCATTGTTTAGCATTGTTTAAGTTTCTCCCAATGACAATTTTTCTAATTTTTGTTTGTGTTTGTGTTAAGTGGATGGCAAGCCATGGAAAGACAGTTCAGATTAAATGGTTAAGTTGATTTAGGCTCTTTAGTGTTTGTTCAGTTTTATTTGCTATAGATAAAGATAAATTCCCACATATCTGCAATGCCTTTGATTATTTTATCAACTTCTCTGATGGCACACACACACACACACACACACACACACACACACACACACACACACACACACACACACACACACACACACACACACACACACACACACACACAAACACGGACACATGCACACACACACACAGACAAGAAGTGCCTAATCATTTGCATATTCCACATTTTATCATAAGTATTTTAATGCAGTGACTTGCACTTTGGTCTCAGCCTGTCTTGGTCTTGACTTGGTCTCGACCCTTTAAAGTCTTGTCTTGGTTTCGGCCTGTCTTGACTTGGTCATGACTTGGTCTCGGTTTAGGTGGTCTTGACTACAACACTAGTACGACCACATACATACATTTTTGTATGATTTGCCTTGACTGTGACATTGGGATGTTAGGGGTGGGGTTTCGTTATTGTGTATTTATGATAATCATATCTTTTTGCACGTTTCACTTTGTATGACTTCATACGAATTATCCAACTCGTAAAATATGTATGAATTCTCATAAGATCAGGCGGAGTCACCTTATTTTACCTTAGTTTTAAAACTCATACAGGTGTACTTATGCTTACTTATTGATTTAGCTGATGTCATGTGCTGTCTCGTATGGTTAACTTGGACCCCGCAGACCTTACCAAAGGTCCTGATTTCCTAAAGGTCTCTGATCATTTCTGCAAGTTTGTGGTGAGGTGAAAAAGCTGAAAGATTGACACACAGAAAGTGAAAAATTCTAAATGAACATTAATACATGATTACATTTACCATATTTGTTAACAAGTAAATGTTTGGCTGGCACTGCTTAGGCTACTCCTGAAAGGAGAGAAAACATAAGAAAAGAGACACAGACGCGTTGCTTCTGCAGTACTTTCATCCTGAATTAATATCATTGCAAAAACCTCTTAGCAACAACAAAGTTTTATAAAAAAAACATTTCACACAATAGCGCAACAATTTAAGAGGTGGCAATGTGCATGTTCTCCTGTTCTGTAAAGACAATTTATAAGTATAATTAAACTACACACTTTATATAGTTTCAACATCTTCTCCACTTGTCTCCCCCTGAAGCTGCAGTCTGTTAACATAAGCTTGCCCACTGGCCGTTTTCAAATACAATTTGCGGTAGGGTCTCTTCCATAGTCTTGGATGAAAGAGGGGGAAATGAAGATGACACAGATAAAAAAATGTATGTGTGACCACAAATTATTTAAGTTATTGGTGGTTAAAGATCATCTGTACAGAACATCGTTGTGTATGGAACAGGGTTAGTCTACGTTACATACGCCAATACGCGAGTTATCATCTCCAACGTAAATCTCTTTTCTTGGACTCCAACAAACACACGGATTACTTCCTGGGAATAGTGATGTAGACAAGACTGAAATTATCATAATTCATTGCATTGTGACCGAATCTTTTAACCTTTCGACGCGCACCAATTCGTGGGCGGGATGACGTCAGTTTTTTTAACGCTGAAAACAATATCTATATACTGTCTACAAACATTAATAATATTAACATTACTATACATCGTTTAAAAGGTCTACGGGTTTAGCATCAGTGTATGGTCTCTGTTTTGAGATACAGATGTTCTAGCATCATAAATATAGTATTTCATGACAGAAGTCCAGATGACAACATGCAAAATATAAACGGGAATTAGTCTATTTTTTACATCAGATTCCAGATGAACGTCTTGTAGTAGGATGTAATATACATTCTGAGGATTATTTACGTCGTAACACACTGTTTATGATTACACTTTAGGTTCTAGTAAACACGTAAACCCGCGTTTAAACTTTGGTTTTAAAAGTAGGCGTATAATAATACATACAGTAATATTCAAACAGTGCTGTCAAATATCATGACATCATCCGACTCGCTCGTTCCTCCAGTGACTTCATGGAAAATATTGATAGACAGAACGTGTAGCCAATTAGATAACGAATCCAACGATCTTTGTGTGACGTTTTATTTCCTGGTGTGGAAATTGCATTTTATACACTAACATAAGGTTAAATAATAATAAGAATGAACGTGTATGCATGTAAACAAAATACTTTTATTTTGGGGCTGACTGGCACTTGAAAAGGCACAAAACCCTTGCAAGAACCTAATTTTTGGTCCTACAAATGTGAAATATAACTTCTTTAGACTTGTGGATCAATGCATTTCTAGGTTTCACAAACATATTTATCATTAAGATTAATAAATATATATTCCAATGTACTTCAGCCGCTCTAACTTTTTAAACATGGTAAGGAGCGTCACATTTCCAGCAGACGTTAGAGGTATTCAGGACAAGATTAGCTTACTGAGCAGACTGGCCTGGTGATTCAATATGTTGTTCCAGGTGCCACCTGCTGGATATTATGTGAAGCACAACACATTAGGTGTGTTCGACATCGGCTGTGGCTGGATATAACCGATCGGCGAGATTAGCCGCGTGCAGGCGGGGAGGGGCTGAAAACGGAGACGTGAAGTCGGACGCGCTGTGGTTCCCGTAGCTTGCTGCATTTACGTCAGGCATGGCTGATCACATGCTGTTTGCTTGCTTAATCGCATTAAACATGATTTGTAAGATGTAAACTACATAAAAAGTGAATTATACTGTTTTGAATGTCCGTGTATGAGCATGAGTGGAACTGAAGAGGCTTACAGCATCTGTTTTTACAAGAATAAAGTTCAAAATAAGCATAAATTATTTAAATACCAATGTAGTTGGGTCTACGTTTTTTATCCATTTTATTTTGATGAAGATGAAACAATATAACATCGCGACTACATGAAAATAGCTTTAACTGTTATAAAATACAGATTTGTGAGCATTTGTGGAACTGAGGGCGTGAAAATAAGCACGAAACACACGTGATTGTTGTCATGTGGTGAATCCGACCAATGGTGAAACAGCTGTCCCAGCTAACACACGACGTCCTAGTTACGTAATTTATTTGTCATTTTTGGTAATTTCATGACTTACCAGCTGGCAACGTAACTGTTACGTCCTAGGGAGGTAATTTCATTACCATTACAGTACCAAATCACTACGTCGCCAGTACGGTCTCCTAACGTCGCGAGGTAACCAAGTACGTTCCAGTTAGGTAATACATTCGTACTATTTTGGTAATTTCATAACTTATTGGCAACGTAACTGTTACGTCCCAGGGAGGTAATTTCATT
The DNA here is from genome assembly GCF_027580225.2 of Misgurnus anguillicaudatus. NCBI lineage: Eukaryota > Metazoa > Chordata > Actinopteri > Cypriniformes > Cobitidae > Misgurnus > Misgurnus anguillicaudatus. Next base: position 29,691,008 of record NC_073337.2, read on the forward strand.
ACCATTACAATTGTATTAACATTTATTTTATTTTCTATTTAGGTTAGCATGTTAAAACTTTACAGTCTCAAAGTTTCCCTTAAATAAGTCAAAATAGAATAGATATTTAACCACCATACGAGCTGCTCTTTACATAGGAAACAAAAAACAGCACGCGTCTCCCTCCTTCAGCTGAACTCAATCAGAGCGTGTAACCGCGCATGCACAGCACGGCATCTGACAGGACCGGTCGTTTTTCTGAACTGAGAGACAAACACAAAACTTACCAACACAAAACTTTTAATCCATTACGTTGTCACGACGTGCCCACGACAGGCAGATTACGTTGCAAAGTTACGTCGAGGCGACGAATTCAGGAATTTCACTTTTCCGGTCGCCACGACGTAAGTTTGGTAATCATATTACGTCGACGTTACGTAACAGTTACGTATTTGTGTTAGCTGGGGTCGTCATTACAGCCCGTGCAGCTCCTCTTCGCAAGCTGCGCTGGCTGACTCCGGCGGCTGATCTCGAATCGCTCTCGTGGTACTTAAAAACCACATGACACAGTCACGTGCCTGCAGCGCCAGCTTAAGTCGGACAAAAGTACTAACCGGAATGCACTGCTTCAAGTCAGCCACCGATTGGTCTGCGCAGCGCCGCTCTTTACATAGGAAACAAAAAACAGCACGCGTCTCCCTCCTTCAGCTGAACTCAATCAGAGCGTGTAACCGCGCATGCACAGCACGGCATCTGACAGGACCGGTCGTTTTTCTGAACTGAGAGACAAACACAAAACTTACCAACACAAAACTTTTAATCCATTACGTTGTCACGACGTGCCCACGACAGGCAGATTACGTTGCAAAGTTACGTCGAGGCGACGAATTCAGGAATTTCACTTTTCCGGTCGCCACGACGTAAGTTTGGTAATCATATTACGTCGACGTTACGTAACAGTTACGTATTTGTGTTAGCTGGGGTCGTCATTACAGCCCGTGCAGCTCCTCTTCGCAAGCTGCGCTGGCTGACTCCGGCGGCTGATCTCGAATCGCTCTCGTGGTACTTAAAAACCACATGACACAGTCACGTGCCTGCAGCGCCAGCTTAAGTCGGACAAAAGTACTAACCGGAATGCACTGCTTCAAGTCAGCCACCGATTGGTCTGCGCAGCGCCGCATGAAGTCGAACACACCTATTTATTTTAATTTTGCAACTTCCACGTGACAAAAACTACACATGCTCACACACTGAGCCTGCACCTTTCCTGCACTTTTAACACAATTTACGGTATACAGTTTATAGATAAAAGTGTAACCTTTGTATTGTATGCATATACACTACAGTATTTGTTTTTCCTATTATGGAGGTCGATAAGTACAATCAACTGCGTGCTTACCATCATTTCTCACAATATCTTCTTTAGTGTTCATCGGAAAAATCATTAAAAACCTACTGATTTAAACCTTTGTTGTATCTGGTTCCACATTGTGTAAACACTACAGGCTTTTTCCGTCTGTTATCACATGTTGCAGTGGTTCACTGTGAAAGTGAAACTAAGAGTTAAACTTTAATATCTGTTTGTTAATTCGCTAGAAAGTTACAGAGATACTGAGACCACAGACGTCTCTTTAACTTAATCTATGTAAGATATACCGGTTACAATATCAGGAATCCACAAACTATAACTAGCGAAGCAAAAAGGTAAGTGACATTTATTAAGTCCTTTAATATAATTTGTACAGCTCTTACAAATGTATGTGACAGATTTTTTAAGTTTTAAAGTCAACATGATGTTAAAGGCAGAGTATCTGATTTGATCCAGAAACATTTTTTGTTATGCTGGTTAAAAGTCTCCTCACATCCTGATAGCAATCACTATGTTAAGTTGTCTTAATGTATTTGTATAAACATGTCATCTATTTGAACTCGTACTGAACGCAATAATTGCAACACATGCAATTTTTGCCCTTTTTCTGTGAACGCGTTTTGCATATTACCACTGTCCACCATGTCCTTTCCTGCTATAGCGAAATCGGCATGCAAAGATGTAGTTTTTCTGTGTATCGATGTCATTTCAGGAGACATCAAACAAGTACAGCTGACTTTGTTTAGACACTTTGAATGCGTGTGCACGATAGCATCGCGTGGGGAGCTGACTATTGTCAAGTTAAGAAGTTTGTATTTAAAGGGACACCATGAAACTTTTGGCCACTAGGGGGTGCTAGACACGTATTTTTCACTTCTAGCGCCCCTAGAGCCCACAAGCGCCGCAGCACTGTCGCAAAGGAAAGGAACTGGCCAACCTTAAAACTAAACTAAAAACTAAACATTTAAAATGCTAAACGATCAACATTTTGAGACAACAGGGAGAAACGCAGTCATGTTACAACTTTCTGATGAGGAACTCGTCGTGGCAGAAGCCATTTCTCAATCTGAAGGTTGCAGCCTCCGGATGTCGTATTTCTAATACGTCATCAAGACTGTCTTATTTCACAATATTAACAATTACAAAGTTGACTATTATACTTAGTTAATCGTAAATTGTTGCAGTATGCTTATGACTTGCGAATGTAATGCTTAGTTTACCTTAATAACCCAGGCTTGATGACGTGTGCAGCCTGCATATTTGACCTCCGGAGGCTGCAGCCTTCCAATTCAGGAACGACCAGACGTATTTCCTTGCCTTTTTCCAAACAAATATTGTTGCATCCTCTCTCTCCCTCGCCACCAGGATTTTTCGCAATGGCGCTCGTTATTCCTCTTTTTTGTGTGAAAATCGCTCCAAATCCAAGTAAACCGATGCGTTTAGGTCTGCCGCTTTGTAATACGTCACGCGAGTGACAGCGGAACGCAGCAAATGAGGAAGAGAGAAGAGAGAAACGCTCGGATCTGATTGGTGAATGAATAGGGTTTGGTTTTACACTGTGAGCAAGTTTGAGTGCTATAGCATCCTGGATTGTAATGTAAATATCATAGACACAGTAAAAAGAAAGGTAAATACGTGAACACAGCATCTGAATACAGGGAACTATATGCAATATAATCGCCGTAATTTATAAAGAACATCGCATTTATGTATGAACAGTTTATATAAAAAATTGCCTTAAAGGGGAATCGAACCCGGGTCGCCCGTGTCATAGGTGTGTGACACTAAAGACTGTGCCACAGAGTCACATAATAGAAACTGCTCTCTACACTCCTTAAGTAGCCTCCAGCAAAATTCACGTTAAAAACAAATTGTGTGGAGGAAGTGACGTATGCCGTAAAGCAGTCGAATTTTGTAGTTTTTTTTTGTGCTCTGGTTACTACCACAAACCCTAAGTTTTAAAATACGAGTAAAAGTGATACAGACCCCGTCAGGCTATGGTAGACATGTCATTCAACCTATTTAAAGTCGATGTACTATCACAAGGGTCTTGAAAATGTATTATGAAGGTTGAAAAATTACATGGTGTCACTTTAAAGTAATCAGCAAACAAAACTGGAATGTCTGTATAACTTGTAAGTCCTCTACACTTTATTTTAGTATTCAAATCATGAAAACTAGATGCATATTTATAAAAAAAATCTACTAATTTCATTATTCTGCTTAGTTTGTCTGTTTAACTTTCAGTACCTGATTTGTATGTATATTTAAGGTTAAAAAAGATATTGCTGCAATACATAATATATCCATGGTCTAATAGAAAACTTTATGCTGTATTCAGGAAGAGGGGAATTCCTCTTCATACCCAGCTAATATAAACAAAGCAATAAAAGATACTGATGCTCATTTAATGAAATAAAGTCTAGGAGGTGTTCATCTGTAGTTTTTTACAGTTAGGGTTTTTGCAATGTAGTGTTGTCTTTAATTTTACTTTTTGGAGAAAGCAAAACTGTTAATCCTATGTTATCCCAACATTTTTTTTTTTTTTAAATAAATTACTCCTCACAACAACTAATTTTACCTGCCTTAAAATGTTTAACACATTTGATTTTGCATAATGTATATTTCAATTTTAACATAAATGTAATTAATTTGTTAACTTTATAAAATTGAAAATTATTGTGGAAAAACATGTTTGATAACTGAAGTACTTAAATTATTTCTTACAGCGTAGAAAAAAAAAACACGTTATCACATTATTCTGAAAATCAGAGGGGTGTGAGGGGCCTCCAACATAAATTTTGCCTATAGGCCTCCAAATATCTAGAACCGGCCCTTGCGCTGACCTCCCATCTGTAAACAAATGCAAACAAACATTCCTGCTCAAATAACAACCTGCACAGGAACCACAAAACGAAAACCTTTTTTTTTTAAAACAACAACAACAAAACCCGTCTGGATTAGAAAAGAGCAAAACCCCAAATGAACATTGGTAACTTATTGCTTTTCAATAAGCCATATAGAACCATGTGTATTAGTATGAGTAAAGTTTACTGCTATGTCTTAATATATTTAAGGCAGTTCTTGATCCAGCTTCAAATGGCCTGTTATATTAACTAAATCCAGTAAAGTTACAGATCAGATGAGTTTGTATCTAAACACATTATTTGTCATTCTGTGTGCTTGTGTAATTTGTTGTGAATGTGTGTTATGCAGATATTGAAGATTTTTAAATGTGTGTATCTGTTCTGTATCTCCATCTCTAGTTGATCATGGATAAGCCAGTTTGCCTCATTGACACAGAGTCAGATGGGAAGCTGTTTGTACAGCAGTCAGCGCTGGAGATCCTGCTGAAGATCGAGCAGCCGGTGGTGGTGGTGGCTGTGGTCGGTCTCTATCGCACCGGGAAATCCTACCTGATGAATCGACTCGCCGGGAAACAAACAGGTTAGACCCTCATCTGCAGTTCTGACAGAATCCAAAAGCTCAAATCTGTTTTTATCTCATTTAACGTTTAACATCTCTAAATACATCACCAGATACTTTTTAAAAAAATCAATATTTTACACACATTTGTTTTGAATGATATTGGGGCCACTATGACGTCGCATGGCAGTGCATATGCTATTTTTGTAACTTTCCACGCATCTTGGTGCATCTAAAAATGATGTCATTGTGTTTTTTTGATGTGGCATGATTAGGGTTTGCATTGGGCAGCACAATTGAGTCCAAGACAAAGGGCATCTGGATGTGGTGTGTTCCCCACCCCAAACAAAAAGAAACCACTCTGGTGTTGCTGGACACAGAGGGACTCGGAGATGTCGACAAGGTGACTATCTATCCATCCGGTTTACACTGCAATCCCTGGTGGTTCAAACCCAATCTCTACTGCTGCAATCATAGATAATTTTTAAGAGATCATGATTCAATAAAATGTCAAAGTCTCTCTTTTATGGGTCAATCCAATTTCTCAAATCTGTTTCAGGGAGACTCAAAGCATGATACCAAGATTTTCTCTTTGGCCGTTCTTTTGAGTAGCACTATAGTCCTGAACAGCCGAGGAACTATTGACAACAGGGCCATAGAGGAACTGCAGTATCCTTCTGATTATTTACATTTCATTGTCAATTTGTCTTTCTGAAGCTGGAACTTACATGTTATTTTGTATGACTCTTACTAATCATACTAGACTGTTGTATGACGTATACTATAGAAATGTTCCCATTTCTTCCCCATACTATTTTGCCAGAATTAAGCAATAAGTGGTATAAAACTGTTCTCAGTTGAGGTTTTGGATTCACAAAGTGAATCTTCAATAGTTTCTTAACTCTTAACAGATATGTCACTGAACTAACTGAGTACATCAAGATCAAATCACCTGATGAAGTTGTAGATGATTCAGAGTTTGTGAAGTTCTTCCCCAGTTTTATTTGGGCTGTGAGGGACTTTACTCTACAGCTGAACATCAACGGCCAAGACACAACAGAGGATGAATATCTGGAGTTTGCTCTGAAACTAAAGTTAGGTAATATCTAAAACCAAAAAGTTGATTTAATAACTTTTTTGTCAAAATGTGTTTATGAACATGTGCATAGTTTTTCATCTATTAGCCACATATTTAAGCTTCCTGTGACAGTAATATTCCTACTAAAACAGTAGTTAACCAGCCAAAGCAGGCTGGAAGACCAGCTGACCCACCAGCTTCAACCAGCTTCACCTACACTCTAAAAAAACAAACGGTGCTATATAGCACCAAAACTGTTGCTTTGGATCGTAACCATAGAAGAACCATTTTTAGTGCCATATAGCACCGGTGAAGCACCTGTGTAGAACCATATAGGGGCCATATAGCATGACTATAGCACCACATATGGTTCTACAAAGCACTATATGGTTCTACACAGGTGCTTCACTGGTGCTATAAGGCACTAAAAATGGTTCTTCTATGATTACGAGTAAAGAACCACTTTTGATGCTATATAGCACCGTTTGTTTTTAGAGTGTATGCTGGAATCTTGGGCAGCTTGGCTAAGCTGGTTGGCTGGTCTTGGGTGTTTTAAGATGGAAGTAGCTGGTTTAGAACTGCTCTCTAAATAATGTTACACCAGCTGAAACCAGGCTAGAAGGCCAGCAGAAACCAGCCAACAAGCTCAGGCTGGTTTTAGCTGGTCTTTTCATTAGTAATAGAAGTTCAAATTAATAGATTTCTTTGATGCCAAACTCTTCATTTTGTACCTCATATGTATTATTTCCTGACAGAAAGATTTGTTTTGTTCTCTTGAAGGTATTTCAACTCAAGCAAATAATTACAACCTTCCAAGAGAGTGCATTCGGAAATATTTCCCATCACGAAAATGTTTCACCTTCCCATTCCCAACCAACCCGGAGAACGTCTCATACCTGGAGACACTTGACCAGGCTGACATTTCAAAACATTTCTTGGAGGTCACTGATCGTTTCAGCCATTTCATATTTAATCAGAGCCAAGTAAAACATCTGAAAGATGGACACAAGGTCACTGGTAGAGGTACATCAGTCTCTTAATATTTTGATTGTCAGTTTTGTTTCCTGTTTTGTTTATATTAAGCAATGTTTCCTGTCTTTGTCATCATGAGATAATGCTGTACTTTACTTGTTCCCAAAAGTTTTGGGTCATCTTGCGAAAACATACGTGGAGACCATCTCTAGTGGGGCTGTGCCATGTCTGGAGAACGCTGTGATCGCTATGGCCATGATTGAGAATGAGGGTGCATTGCAGGAGGGACTTGAGGTCTACAAGAGTGGAATGGAGAAGCTGAGGAACTCTTTCCCTCTGGAACTGAATGAAATCAATGCTGAACATCAGTGTTTTAATCTTATGGCTACACAAACCTTTATGAAACGCTGCTTTAGGGACAATGATGGGAAGTACTTGACATCTTTAGAGGTAGGTGGGAGTTGCCATTATTGATATTAAGTTTACAAACGCATTGTTCCTTTTAACCGGTTCTTTACAAAACAGTTATTTTAACGACCCTATTTTAAAACCCTATTTTAACGATTTTCCTGTTTACATTAGATGACCCCAGAAATTGAGTCATTACAAAAAATATTTTACATTTTACTGATGGATAAAGTTGAGGATAAAGGTTTTTAGACTTGCGCCATTTCCTTTCAGCAGCCCTGAGGGTAGTCCATTGCTCGCGGAGAATATCGGACAACCACGCGAGCAAAAGGGAGTAGCATAAGCTGGTCTGGATGACAGAGGACAAAGATTATCTAAACATGATGTAAGAGTGGAGAATAAGGTTTCAGTGGCAGCATCAGCATCTAAAGACAGGAAGTGAGAAGAAAGAGAAGATGCCACCTCAGCTGAGAGGGTAGTAGGGGAGAGAGAATGCCTGAAATTAACTGGAGGCAGCGCGGGCATGTGTGATGTAGGAAGGTGTATGTTAAAAGTGATGAAGAAGTGTTCAGATAGATGAAGAGGAGTGACCTTTATGTTGTCCGTTGTGCAGTTGCGGGTGTAGATGAGATCAAGGTGGTTTCCTGACCTGTGAGTGGCAGCAGTGGTGAGTTGAGTTGAGTCGAATGAGGAGGTGAGTGTGTGGAAGTCCGCAGCATAGGGCTTTTCCAGGTGGATGTTAAAGTTGCCGAGTACAATGAGAGGAAATGTGGAGAGCAGCATATCCAGCTTCTCTATAAAGTTCAAAAGTGGATTTGGAGGGTGGTAAACTACAACAATGTGAAGTTGAGAAGGAGAGTTGATGTTAACAGCATGGTATTTAAAGTGTTATTTGTGCACAATGAAGTGAGTAGAGTGTAATTCCAGGTATTGTTAATGAGCAAACCTGTACCACCACCCCGGCCTGATTGGCAAGTGAGAGAAAGAGTAGTTTGAGGAAAGGGCAGCGGGTGTGGCCAAGTCCTTTGAATGAATCCATGACTCAGTCAGAGCTAGGATGTTAAAGGCCGACTGTGTAACAAAGGCATGGATGGAGTCGGATTTGTTGACAGCAGACTGGCAGTTCCAGAGTCCCACAGAAAAAGACAGAGGTGTTGGAGGTGAGATGTGGATTGGTCGCATGATTGAGCACGCCGTGTTCTGCATCCAAGATTCGGGTGGTGTCTGTTGTGAATGACATAAAAGTACTGGAAACACATAGTTAGTAAAAAGTACAAAACATAAATAAAATGTGAAAGATATAAAGTAAACAATACTCAAGGGCCATATACGTGTCTTTGCTCGGTACGGTAAATTTGATTTAAATTGTTTTTAGACATTGATCCAGATGTTATGTGTTGAATTTGGCCATCTGCTGGTTAGAAAATAAAAATATACAATTAATACAGTTCCGGAAAAAATAATTTTGAACAGAAGAGGGCCATAGATTCGCATTCATTTCACTTGATGTGGCAAACTGCTCACATCACTACTTTGGTGATACATTTTGTGAATTTATGTATATATAAACATGTTTTACAAATATACTTATCAAATTAAAGCGGATCCTTAAATTCCTTTTTGTATCTGCTCAAACTATCAGTTAAACCTCTTAACTCTGCCCCTGAGCTCAAACTGTCAATCAAACCTCTTAACTCCGCCCACTGAGTGCAGCGAACTGATATTCCACAGCAGAGCAGCTGAAACTCTACAGTAAATAAATATCTTCTTGTTTGAGTACAACGTTGTCTCTTTATGAAAAAAAAACACTGGTATGTCTATAACGGCTCATGTTTTATGAATTTAAGCAAGGCCGGATTATCCATAGACAGGACTGGGCGAGTGGGCAATCGGGGGCCTTCCATGAAGTGCCATGTCCGGAGAAAGGACAGGATTTTGGGTGCACCAGCAAGGCGTGTGGACAACTCCGCTTCACCTCTGTATCGCCACCGTTTTGCTGCTTTCCGCACATCTCCTATTGAAAAAGAACTAAACACTTGCGCTTTCCACGTACCATGTGAAACGCCCTTTAATCGTTTAACCGATGGGTCTACGCAGCCCGGGAAAAGTCAAAACATCTCACTCAGAACCATGAGGAGATGTGCCCGCACGGGTTTAAAATTAGACATTGCAGAGATGAGAGAGAATTTCTAGCCTACATTAACACCAAAACATTACAGATTAGAAAGGTCTTATATCAGATGCCCATAAGGAAAACTGAATAGAATACGAGAAACGTGTAAAGGATACAAGTATGCATATTGCCCTGTCACTCATCTCATTACAATATGCTATCTGGATATAACTTATTGTATATGAATCTTATGCCTAGAATTAGTCAAAGGGTTTGGTTCATAACTTTCTATTCTGAAAGCAACTGCATAGAGTTCAGTCTATTTAGTATTTTTCACTAACGCAGTTATTTGGGGAAAAATGTGTATAATTGCACGTGTAAACTTGCACAGTTTTTGCAGGCACTAGGCAGATACATGTTGGATATGCTAATGGTAAGGCTATAGTATAATCTCGTATTTTGATCTTAAATCTCCTGTTTCCCCCCCTCTGACACACATAAACATGTTAACCAAATAATAAAAATGATCTCATAAAACCAAACAGAATAGCTAAAAATATTTTTCTTCAAACATATTTTATTGAACTTCATATATGCAACGCAGGTAAAAAATTTAATCAATATATTAAACAATTAAAAAATAGGGAGTACACAAGAGCAAACACATGACTCTACAAATAATACAAACAACCACCCAGAAAGGAAATTTTTTAAGTCAACTATACATCTAGAAGCTTAGATATCCTTGCACTGTATAATGCCAAGTTATCATAAAATGTAATTTTTCATTAATTTAACGAGAATTGTTCAGTAATTAATAGTAAATAAATATAAAGCTTTAAAGATGATTATTATTTGGAAGAGGGTGTCCTTTTTCAGTTTCATCACATGCCCCTCAAAAGGTCTGTGCATGGCCCTAATTTAGAGCTTTATCTACAGCGTCTGCTAGCTCAGACAAGAAATCTGCAATTTCTTTAAGAAAGTCTGTGTGGTGGCCTGGAGGTCTGTAGATTGTAGCTAGGATGAAAGAAAGCTGTTTGTTGTTACGATCAGTTATTTAACAACATTATTTCAAATGAATTAAATTTTAGTTCAGATTCATGGTTTAAATAATTTATTGTAGATTGTAGCTACACCAGGCAGGCCAAGTCAGCCAAGTTTGCATTACTATTCCTGAAGATCTCCTTTTCTGTAAATTATTAGCATCTTATCGATTCATTTCAGAGTCTGTTAGGTATGGTGTGTATGTGAATGACAGCTGTATACACAAAAGCCCAGGATATGAAATGAGAGCTCCGGTCAAAAGCACTTTCAATTTATTTTTTATGGAAATCCCAGCAATAACCATAGTTAAATATTAAATTATTTCTGACATGATGTGTCTTTTATAACGTGATTAAAGTCATTACAGGGGATTTTTTAGGGGGTTTCCTTGTCATCTATCTTTTAGACCTATGTGTTGAAGAACAGGTTGATATCATCTGGATCAAGTTACCTGAACCTGTCCAGTTCTTCTTGTTAATCCTTCTTGTAAAACTAAAGAAATGATACCCTGGTTTATTCTGGCTCTGTCAGATTGCCATTGGGAAAGACCCATTGTTCCCAGTGGTTAGGTCAATACATCTTGTATGGTAGCCTTTACCACTGGTACTGTAGGTAGATAAACATGTAAGGTGCTTTGGATAAAAGCATCTGTTAATGGAAAAGCCCTTAACAGTGAGCATGAAATATACTTTTTTTTTCTGTGCGCTATTTCAGGAAGCCATCAATCATGAGTTTGATAGATATCTCTTGGACAATGAGACGGCTTCTGAGGGAAAATGTGAATGTATTATATCGTGTCTCTCTGAACAAATGACTGAAAGAATCACTGAAGGATACTATGCAAGACCAGGAGGTTATGATCTCTTCTGTCGCGACCTGGAGGACATTGTGATTCAGTACAACACACAGGCCAATAAAGAAGTCAAGGTCTTTAATTTTACATTATTTGGTATTAACACATAACATGAACATGAATTACAACAATTATTTACAATACTATTCATTACTATTATTACAAATCTTTCTTTGTAGTCAGCAATATGTTTGGTATAACTTGAGGGTGAATTAATGCTGTCAGAATTTATATTTTCGGGTGAACTATACCTTTAAAACCAGGTTTACTCTTTCCTTGTGTGTCTATATAGAGTGCTGAGGTGTTGGAGAAGTTTTTACATGAAAAGGCGGCCATTACAACATCCATCCTGCAGGCTGATAATAAACTAACTGAAAATGAAAGAAGGATTTGTGGTAACGGCTTTGTGTGTTTAACAGAGTATACACAGTATGCACTAAACATGAAGTGTGAATAGGACCAGCCCAGTTTTACATGTCATTTTTTTCCAGAGGAGAGAGAGAGGGCAGTCCTTCTGGAACAAGAAATTAAGTCCCAGGAAGAGAAGCAACGTCATCTGGAGGAGAAGATGGAGATTGAACGACAGAATAATGAAGAGAGAATGAGACAGGTCATACAGATGATGGAAGATGAGATGTTTCTCCAAAAACAAGAGACGGAGCGTGCGATGGAGAGCAAGTTAAGAGAAAAGGCCGCCCTGATGGAGAAAGGCTTTCAGGAGAAAGCAGATAAAATGTCTCGGGAGATAAACGAGTTAAAGAGGAAGAATGCTGAGGCAGTGGCGGGAACCTCAAGAAGTTATTCACAGATGATAGAAAATCAGCAGCGAAGACATGACCAAAACATGGAGGCGTTGAGGCAGCAGCATAGACAGCAGATGGAACAAATTAACAGGAGACCCAGATGTTCAACTCCACGCTGTTCTATACAATAAAATGTGTTTAGAGATTGCACAAACAATAGTTTATCGGTTAATCCCACATCCCAAGAGTCCTGACTGTTATCAACTAAATATTTAGTGACAGTCACTCATCAGCAAAATGCACAGCATATTAGTATGTAGCATATATGAAGCAGTTATCACCAACCTGTGTAATGTCCAGTCCAGTCTCACGAAATTTCGTTATATACGACATATAAAAAAAATCAAAAAAATAGTAAAAATCAATATATAAAGTGACATTCTAATGCAAGCACTAAATCTAACCCTAAACCGAAGCGACAATGGTTTAAAAATAGGAAAAAACAGTCGAGTAACCAATACGTGATAATCACACGAAAACAGGAATTCGTTATACGATTAGGAAAAAACATGAATTTTCGTGATAATAGCACGAAAAAAGAATAAAAAAATACGTGACTATATCACGAAACTTTGTGAGACTGGGTAGCAATGTCACTGCTTGTTCACAAATATTAATCTAATTTAGAAACTGCTAAAGGAAAATGTAGTAACAGCAAAAGCTTCAGTGGATAAACATAAAAGTTAAAGGATTACTGCACTTTCATAAAAAATTCTGATAATTTTGAGAAATGTTTGTAACCAAACCATTCACAGACCCCAATTTACTTTCATAGCAATGGGGTCCACGAACGGTTTGGTTACAAAAATTTCAGACTTTAGTATGAGTGAATGAATGACGTTTGCTTGTTTAGGTCAATTTTAACATCTGACCAAAGCATTTGATGTAATTCAGATACAGTTAGTTCAAATAAAAGGCCTTAAGCACAGTCTGGGTTGTCTTTTTCAACTCCTTGATGGGTAGATCTTCTTCTCTACGTGGATGACATGGTCAAAGATTGTGGGCCTAAAAAAATGTGTGACCTCTGTTCTGAATCAAGAAATAGATTGGTGACACCATTGCAGCGTTTTGTATTTGTGGAATGCTAGAGCCTTTGATAAACAGGAAGAAAAACAAAACTGAAAGAAACATGGCCAAACTGTGACAACCGGTAAAACGCAACATTTTTATATAGTTCAAAAGAGTTTCATGTACTCCAGTGTAGAGGATCATGCACTGATTGAGTCACAGGTTCACAAGATATTTTTTTATGTTTTATACCCAGCAGGACAAACAGTGAGCCATTGTTGGGAATTCACAGCGAGGTTAATTTGAAAAAAAAAAAAACCCATAATTGTTACTATTTAACTTTTGTTCCCATGTGACTACTGCAATACAAGTTAAATATTTACACCCTGTTTTGCTATTTACCAAAGGAGAATAACCTCAAACAACACAAAAGCGGTTTAAGAAGATTAACAACAAGAATGTTAAATTAAATGTTCAGTACTGAGAAAATCAGTAAAGACAAGAAAAAAGTAAACTCTTATGGACAATTCTCTTAAAGGAAGTGAAAGAATAAACAAACCAAAGATAAGCTTTCAGCTGACAAACAATACAGTTGGTTATGATACTATCATGGAAAAGTACCTCTTGCAGTTGGTAATTGTGAAAGTGAAACCAAAAGTTAAATCGGTTCAAGGTGACAGACAATAAACAGAGATTTCAAAGACATGCCTTAAATTACTTTTAGACCAATCAGAATAAAGGGGCTGAACATAAAGGAGTACAATATAAGGAAGCCACGATCTGAGTTCACTTTTCTGAAGTTAAATAAAGAAGAAATGTAAGTACGGTTTCTTTATTAAGTCCATTTTTACAGCTCAATCTTTTAATGTTTTACTCTCAAAATATGCATATAAGTATCAGAGATGTTTTTGCTTCAGCACATTAAAATTAAATGAGGTTGACTGAATTTCACTACTATACAGTATCCCTGTAATTCAAATGGATTAAGAACTCAATTTTATACAAACAGTCATCATAAGCTGTACATACAAGTGTGTGTGTGTGGGGGGGGGGTATGGCTCTGTAACCCGACATGGTATGTTTAATGTCTTGCTAGCTTCAGAAGATCTTGTTTATCAACTAAACCAGTAAGTTTTAAACTTGGGGAAAAGGTAGCAGGGCAGAAAATAATATAGCTTTATCTTAACCCAGCAAGCAACAGCCACCATTTCACCATCTAAGTTCATTAGAGGTCTGATATAGTAGCCTACGGCTTTGAGTAACCCACTTCTACATTTACTTGAATTTGCTTCCATCTGGTTTATGTCAAAATAACTTGTGAGATGTTTGATATTCCATCAGGTAAGTGATTACAAGCTGTTTGGTTTGATTCATTTATTTATTGATTTCATTTATTTTTGGGTTAGTTGTCTATTAAATCTTCACTGACAGCCCAAATTTTGCCTTGTTTTAGCTTGGACGTCTGGGCTGTGTTTGGACACCTATTAGACCCCTTTTAAACTCAAAATGGCTTGCTGGGAAATGGCCATGAATAAGCCAGTTTGCCTCATTGACACAGAGTCAGATGGGAAGTTGTGTGTACAGCAGTCAGCGCTGCAGATCCTGCAGAAGATCGAGCAGCCGGTGGTGGTGGTGGCTGTGGTCGGTCTCTATCGCACTGGGAAATCCTACCTGATGAATCGACTCGCAGGAAAACCAGCAGGTTAGACCATCACATGCAATGCTGATAGCAACCACAGCTTATGGCCATGTGACCACCAAATCGTTGCTTTTAACCAGCTGACCAATCATGGTGGATGGGGGTGGGGCAAATACCACACTTATCAACCATCACATTTTACTTGAAACCTAGTAACAGAAGTGGCTAAAAAATCTTGACTCCAAAGCACTCACAAATGCCCACAGCTGCCATTTTCAGAAGAGTGCCTGGGGTTTTTAGCTGCTTAAATACACTGTGGTGGACACATGGGCAAAGAAAACCATGAATATAAGTAATTGTGTCTCGTTTTTTGTATTTTATTATCAGGGTTTGCACTGGGCAGCACAATTGAGTCCAAGACGAAGGGCATCTGGATGTGGTGTGTGCCCCACCCCACTGAAAAAGAAACCACTCTGGTGCTGCTGGACACCGAGGGACTCGGAGATGTGGACAAGGTATTGTGACAGCCGAATTTACTAAAAAACACAACTACAAGTAGTGTCAAATGTCAGTTTAAAGTGGCCATGAATACTTCTGATGGGGAGGAGTAAAGATGGAGGTGGTGGGTCATGGCACCATGTTAGAAAACATCTAATTCACCATATTTCTGTTGGGCCTACCTGGCAAGTTCAAGGCCTTGATTTACCAACATGCCATCCTCCCACGGATTCTCTGGCCCCTCATGATCTATGAGGTTCCAATCTCAAACATCCAGGGCTTTGAGAGGAAAGTCAGCAGGTTTCTACGAAAGTGGCTGGGTCTACCTCAAAGCCCGAGTAGCAATGCCTTGTATGGCCAAAACAACAAATTGAAGCTCCCTATCAGTAACTTGTATGAGGAGTTCAAGGTGGGCAGTGCCAGGGAGGTGATGCAATACAGAGAGTCACAGGACCTGAAGGTCTCCCAGGCTGCGATTGAGGTGAGAACAGGGTGGAGGTGGAGGGCAGCAGTGGTGGTGGATGTGGTTGAGTTGCAGCTACGGCACAGGGCACTGGTGGGACCAGTGACTCATGGAAGAACTGGGCTGGGTAGCAGTGCAACATCTCGCTACAACATAGCACAGGGGAAGGACAGAAGAAAACTAGTGCAGCGAGAGGTGCGGGCAGCAGTAGAGGAGGAGCGGCCCAGCAAGATAGTTGGAATGCGGTAGCAGGGTGCCTGGACAAGATGGGAGCATGCAGAGGATCGCAGAGTCTCAGGGGCAGAGCTGTGGAAAGCAGACTTCCATCGCATATTTTTCCTGGTCCAGGCTGTCTATGATGTACTTCTGAGCCCATCTAACTTGTTCAGCTGGGGATTGGTGGAGTCACCAGCCTGCAGTCTTTGCCTGAAGAGGGGGACCCTGGAGCACATACTCAGCTGCTGTTCGAAGGCCCTGGGCGAGGGGGGTTTACAACATCCTGGGCATCGTAGGGGCCAGTAAGCGAAGGGTAATCAAGGCGGCCACGGAGTCAGCAGAAGTTGTCTCAAGGTGGCTGTGGATAAGGAGAGGAGAACCATGGGTGGGGTAGAGCTACCTGAACACAAACTGGGGCCTGATCAACCCCAGCTGGGTCGCCTGGGTGAGAGTGTATGATGCTTGAAAGACCCAAAACACTCCATGCCCCAGGTAACATCACTGATGATGAGTCCAGATTGCATCAAGTTGATGTATGTTACAAGCTGTTTTTTTGAAAATGAACACATGTATTCAGTTTATAGCTTGTTAGTTTGCTGTAAATAGGAGGCAGGGAAAGTAAAACAACGCTTTACAAACTACTTTCTTTTTCTAACTATAATTGTTTTTCTCAGGGGGACTCAAAGCATGACACCAACATCTTCTGTCTGGCTGTGTTACTGAGCAGCACTCTGGTATACAACAGTCGAGGGACGATTGACAACGATGCTATTCAGAAGCTGCAGTATCCTTCTGACAATTTAGATACCTCAAGTTTTTTAAAAGTGTTTTGAAAATATATTAAATATACTGTACAACAACAAAAAAAGGGGGAAGAGAGCAGCAGAAACGCAACTACACCTGACTTACAGTCACAAAGGCTGCAAATAACAGATGAACACATTCAATCTCTCAAGATCTCAGCAGAGGAGGACTAAACACCATTATCTTCTTTACTCATTACAGAAGAATTTTAACTTTATTTCTGTTACAATATCATCTACTTGAATGAGACATTTGTTTTATTAGACTTTGCAACCCAAGTTGTTTAATGCTTTAACAAACTGTCAGCTATGTTACTGAACTAACAGACTGCATTAAAGTCAAATCATCAAATGAGGATGCTGACGATTCAATCGAGTTTGTGAAGTTCTTCCCTAGTTTTATCTGGGCTGTAAGAGACTTCACCCTTGAGCTAAAGATTGATGACAAAGATGCAACAGAGAATGAATACCTAGAATTTGCTCTCAAGCTGAAACATGGTAATTAAAGATTATTTTTGTATCAAATTCATTAAATAAAAACAGAAAACAGAACTTTTGTTCACTAAATAAAGGTATAATTTATTGATTTGGTATTCTGAGGAGGTACTGCATGTGTTCATCTGTTTTAGGCACTGGGAAAAAAGTAATGGATTACAACCTACCCAGGGAGTGCATCCAAAAGTTTTTCCCTTCAAGGACATGCTTCACTTTCCCATTTCCAACTGCTCCAGAGAATGTATCTCGCCTGGAGAGCTTAAATCCTGCTGACCTTTCACCTGACTTCCTGAAGGTCACAGATAGTTTCTGCCAGTTTGTCTTTCAGAAGAGCCAGACAAAGAAGCTGAAAGAAGGATACACAGTCACTGGCAGGGGTGATTAATGAAAAAATATGTATCTATTGTTCAATTAATTTATATTTTTAAGTTCGTTTATATCATTCTGTTTCTGGGCTTCTTTTCGTTCTTTGTAGTTCTGGGTAATCTTGCAAAAACATACGTGGACACCATCTCTAGTGGGGCTGTGCCATGTCTGGAGAACGCTGTGATCGCTATGGCAACGATTGAGAATGAGGCTGCAGTGAAAGAAGGGCTTGAGGTCTACAAGAGTGGAATGGAGAAGCTGAAGAACTCTTTCCCTCTGGAACTGAAGGATGTGTCCTCAGAACACCAACGCCTCAGCAACCTGGCAACACAAACCTTCATGAAGCGTTCATTCAGGGACACTGATGGGAAGTACCTAAAATCTCTTGAGGTATGAGGAGCATGTCATAGATATGATCATAAATGTGATCTGATAGATTATAGTACATCTGAGAACTTCTACTGACACTCAAAATGTTATGTTTATAGGAAAACATTAATAATCTCTTTGAGAGATACCTAAGCCTAAATGAGCAAGCATCAAGAAAGAGATGTGAGGATCTTCTGTCATCCCTGACTGCACAAATGACGGAAAACCTCAAGCAAGGGCTCTACGCCAAACCTGGTGGCTATGATCTCTTCTGCAAGGATCTGGAGGACATTGTGAAAAAATATAACATCCAGGCCAAAAACAAAGTCAAGGTTTGGCTCATAGTACACGTCAATACTCATATTACACATTATAGAAATATGATAATTTTTATAATTGTTGTCATAATTGTCCACTGTTTCTGTTTGTCAATAGGCTGAAGAGGTCCTAGGGGAGTTTCTGAAGCAGAAGTCTGTGGAATCTAAAGCCATTTTGCAGGCTGACAAAAAACTAACTGAGAAAGAGAAAAAGATTAAGGGTGAGAATCTTAAGCCTTCAAATACACAGTTTGTAAATTGTGATCAAAGATTTGGGTACTTGTGAGAGTGCAGCTGAATGATGAAAATGAAAGTGTTGTGCACAGCAGGGCGAAACTGAACCCAATGCTCAAAGTGCAAAGTAAAGTTTCCACA
This sequence comes from Misgurnus anguillicaudatus, assembly GCF_027580225.2. Classification (NCBI taxonomy): domain Eukaryota; kingdom Metazoa; phylum Chordata; class Actinopteri; order Cypriniformes; family Cobitidae; genus Misgurnus; species Misgurnus anguillicaudatus. The sequence goes on from NC_073337.2 coordinate 29,709,602, forward strand.
ATGGGTGTATCGCACATAAGTTACACTCCTGCCTGCTTTACTTTGGCTTGTAATGCGGAATTAGTTATTTATTTGTTAATTAACTAATAATTGATTAAAGTTATTAAAATGCAGCTACAACAAATGTTACATTCAGCATGCTATTGAAAGAGTTAGATAAAAATGAGTTGCAAACTAAAGAAAGTATTCTTAAAATGTGTAATATGTTAGAAGCATTCACAAAAGTTTATTTCCTCAAAGGTGTAGTTCACCTAAAAATAAACAAATTCAGTTTATTTACCCTCAGGCCATCCGATATGTTTATGGCATTTATCTTCAGTACAACAACTGCAAGTCAATGGATTCACCACTTTGTAGGGTGGCCATATGTGCCAATTTTGCTGGATGCGCCCTGGCCAGGATTTCGGGTGTATCCTCCGGAAGTCGCATTGGTCGACCGCATACGTCATCGAGGTTTAATATTTCAGGTTCTATTTCAAAAAAGCAACTGTTACATTTCAAGGTAAGAATGAAACTACAATGACTGTATGTCTTAAGAGAAATAAATCTTAATTTTATAATGTACTAAACAAAAAAATGTGAGAACCTCGTGATGTGGTTGACCAATGCCACTTCCTGGCCAGGATGCGTCTGGCGAAACTGGCATGTATGGCCCCCCTACCACTTTGAGACTTCAAAAAGCAGATATATCCAATACAAAACTAATCCCTATGAATTATTGTGACGTATTGATATCTTGTGAAGCCAATCTATCTATTTTTTGCAAGAAATTGAAGTTCTGTTGGAGAGCCTCTGCCAAACATGACTGCAATCTTCTTCTTTGGTGACGGCCTCTCAATGCCACCTATAGAGCGGGAGGTAAACCACTTCTCAGATATACATACACATGAAGGATGTACAGGAAGTCTGCTTCCCCTTCTGCTCTATATAATAGGGAATCAGCATGGCAACTGGCCTTTACAGGGGTCGAGAGATGAGATTCTCATTGGTATATTGCACGTTACGCCCAAAACAAAATCTATTACTCATTACGAAAATAGGAACAACCCTTTTAGACTGTGTGCTAGGTGCACAAACCATTTTTCCCATCATTAGATTACCATAAGAGGATTCGCACATGCCCCTTTAGACTTTGCGCTTTGTGCTTTAGACCATGCGCTTAAATAATTAAAATAGGGCCCAAACAGTGTTTGTGAATAACATTCAATTTCTTGCAAAAAATGATTGATTGGCTTCACAGGATCTTAATACGTCACCAATACAGTTGTGGGGATTACTTTTGTATTGAGTATCTGTTGAATTGTGTTATATGATTCACAAAGCAATGAGGTTTCTACAAAATATCTTCCTTATTGTTCTACTGAAGAATTGGCACCGGCATGTCAAATGGTCTGAGGGTGAGTAACTAAACAGCAAATGTAATTTTTGGGTGAACTATTCCTTTAAAGGACAATTAATCTCATGGTTTGAGTTTTTCTCTGAAGGTTTTTTTTTAAAGCATGTTTCTTTTTTGTCAATAAATGACCAGAGGAACAAGAGAAAGCAGCCCTCTTGAACCAGGAAATCAAAGCTAAAGAGGAAAAGCAACGACAACTTGAAGCGAAGATGGAAGCAGAGAAACGTAGTAATGAAGAGAGGATGATACAGATGAAACAGAAGATGGATGAAGAATTGAAGCTTCAGAGATTGGAAGCTGAGCGTGCCATGGAAAGTAAACTGAAGGAGCAGGCGGCTCTGCTGGAGAAGGGCTTTAAGGAGAAGGCAGACATGATGACCCGGGAGATGGAGGAGTTCAAGAGACAGAGCTCTGAAGCTGAGAGTAATCGAGCTAGAGAGTTTGCACTGATGATGGAGAACTCCAATAAGAGACATGAACAGACAATGACCATGATGATGCAGCAACACAGAGAACAAATGAAAGCCATACAAGAAATGAATGCACAGCCTAAAAGTAGATGTCCCATCATGTAGATGTAATAAATTAAATGATTGCCAGACATCATCACTGCTAAGAACTCAAACTTCTGAAGTCAGGAGTGATGATGTTACTGCGGCTGAGGTAGAGGTGCTGCAAAACTGAGTGCTCTTGCCCCATAAATACAATATACTTCTTATTTTGTGCCACCATACTTACTCACAGGGCTCCAGACTAACTTTTTTCACTAGGAGCACAGTGGCCCCAACTGAAAATTTTAGGGGCGCAACCAGAAAATTTAGGGGCACACACCGTAAATTAACATGCTAACCAAATAATCACATTTCTACTAATTTCCACTGTATTACTAATAAATACTTTGATGATAGATGCAGAAAGTACCATGTGCTGTTTCAAATGCAGTGTCAGATCACAAAAAAGTGTCAAATTTACTGGTCGCACATATGCGACTGGATGTAAAATTCAGTGGCACACTCTCAAATTTTGGTGGCAAAATCTGGAGGGCTGGAGCCCTGACTCATGTAACTACTCATGTAATGGCGCTTTTCCATTGCATGGTGCCCCACGGTTTGGTTTGGATTGGGTCGGGTCAGCTCACCTCACTTTGGCGTGGTTAGCTTTTCCATCGAGTTTAGTATCACTTTGAAGTGGGAGGTATTATAGGCGTGTCGTTATATTTGCCGTGCCTACTGCTGTGACATCATACAAGTGAGAGCGTTGTACATTCCCATACATTTATTTATTTCTCAGTCCGCCACAAAATTAAAATTGACCACCACAAATAGATGTTTGCACATCGCGTTTCAACTACCTCTGTATTACATGACAGTTTCTGTTCAAACACCCGTGGCGTCAGTCGACGGCGCTCCGCTGAGGCTCATTGAAGTTGCATTTAAGCAAATAATGCTGACGTGCTCGTCGCAAATGTTCCGCCACAAACTGCAAGTTTGGAAAAAACTGTAATGGTGTCCCTGATTCTCAACCTGTGGATGTTTTTTGTGAGTTTGGGAACTTATAGCAGAGCACAGCGCAAGCTAGCTTAGCACAGGTAAAGCTAATCTACATAATAGCGATGACACTGTAGTGACGATTCTCTCAGACCAATCAGTGACCTACAGTGTTTTCTCGTCACGTTTGGTATCAGCTAGGGTCGCTTGGAACCCCAACCGAGGTGGTACGAAAAAAGTATCGGGTACTACGTACTGCACCCAATGGAAAAGCTCCCAAAAGTGAGCTGACCCGACCCAGACTTGACCGGACCGTGGAGTACTATGCAACGGAAAAGCACCATAACAGTCTTTAAATAGGGAAAACATGGAAGTGTTTGGTGGCTTCTAAATTCATCCCTGTTTGATCCTAAGGAATGAAGAGCTCAGCTAAATGGACGCGTTTCACGACGATTAAGTGCACGCATTGAGAAAAGAGAGGTATGTATTAATTCGTCTAAGTTGAGGGAAGTACATAGTAAAACATTGAAAAACTGGTTTTCCTTTAACATGTTACAAAAAAGTTAAATACATACTGCAAATGAATACAAAATAAAATCATTTAGTTGTACTATTTCACTGTTAGTCATTTTATCATTTATTAAAAAATTACAAAATCAAAACTGAGTTCATTTTGTGTGTGTGTCGTGTGTGTGTGTGTCTGGCGCGCACCCCAAACAAGTGTCTGTGTAGTTCAATAAATGTGGTAAAAGCATGTGACTTGAGGCTGACCTCTTATTGGCTGGTTTCAGATCCACAATGCTTGATTTATAGATGGTTTTCGTGGAACAAACGTAACTTTCAGTAAACTCTGTGAAGAATCAATAACAACAAAGTCCTTTCTGATAACAAGCAAAATAATCAACAAGTAGATTAGTTCAAATATCAGAGCTAAAGTGTTTAAAAAACTACACTGAGCTAACCTTGCTGAGTAAAGTGTACTACATAATGTATAGAATCTTATCTATAGACCGTTTCATGGGGCGCACGTGCGGTGACGCGATAAGCGTCTGGTCCGAACTTTACTTCCGGTTTCTGTTTTTTTAATGGTCTGACTAGTTGCTGAAACTGAACTCTTAGGGTGTTTTCACATATAGTTCATTTTAAAAGAACCAAACCCAGTTCACTTAAAGTGAACCAGAAAAGGAACTAGCCGAATGTGACCTCAGTCCTTTTGGTGTTCACAATATAGTGGACTCAAAAGAGGACCCAGTTCTTTTTTTGGTCCTCTTCAGAACTGAAGTGATCTCAGACCTTTTCTTGTTCACATCACAATTTCATAAAAACTCAGACCCCAGCTTTCTGTGCAGCAGCTGATTTTGATACAATGTCAAAACGACACGTAAAGCGGACCGGGACCTCATTGATTTCACATATCAAAAAGAAATCGAACCACAAAAGAACCCAAAAGCGAACCGTACTCAGACCACCTTTGAATGTGGTCTGAGTTCGGTTCGCTTTTGGGTCCTTTTAGGGGGGTCTGAGATCACTTGGTTTGTTCACATATACACCCTGAACTGCTCTGAGAGCGTTTGGAGGGCTCAAACAAACTAGGGGCCCTATTTTAACGATCTGAAACGCAAGTCCGAAGCGCAAAGCGCAAGTGACTTTGTGGGTGGATCTTGGGCGCTGTTGCTATTTTCCCGGCGGGAGAAATAAGTCTTGCGCCGGGCGCAAATCAATAAGGGGTTGGTCTGAAGTAGGTTCATTATTCATAGGTGTGGTTTGGGCGTAACGTCAAATAAACCAATCAGAACGCTATTCAACATTCCCTTTAAACGCAAGGGCGCAAGTTCCATGGCGGGTTGCTATTATTATGACGGATTTGACAGGCGCACGCCAGGAGCGGTTCACAGCCGAGGAGACCCACGTTCTTGTAAGAGCAGTCAAAGACAGAGAAGTTGTTTTGTATGGGGATGGGAGAAACCCGCCCAAATCAGCGTAGGTTAAACAGGCGTGAGAGGAAATAGCCGCAATTGTCTCATCAGCTGCGCCAAGCACTACAATGATGTCAGGAGACGGGGGAATCCCAAGCTTGCCAGCATAAATCGGGCACGCCGGGCACACAGGAGGACATCGCTGCGTCCACCCTCACCGCTGAAAGAGTTTGGGGGCTTTGAAATCGGACACAAGAAACGCAAGCAAGGTTCAACCCCAAAGTACACTTACAAATCAAGTTCACATACATGAAGGTTTCTTATGAAAACATTTTAATTATTATGTACATAAAATAAACGTAATACAGCCACACAACAAACTTATGAACATATTTTAATCGTTATTTGCATGATAATTGTTTAACGCTGCCACACAAAATAAATAAAAACTATCACTACAATGCTCACCACAATGATTTCCCTTATCTCATGTGTTAATATTTTTATTGTAACAATTTATGATTTAATGATTTCCCTTATCTTATATTTTTTATTGTAACAATTTATGATTTGCAAAAATAACTGTTGCATCTGTGTAGATTAGATAAGCAATGCGCGTTGTGCACGCTATACATTATGGTCAAGCATGCGCCCTTAAAATAGCATAATGAACCACGCGCCACTGACTTTAGACTAGTTTTTTTTGGTTAGTAGCGCAATTGTTTTTTGAAACTGCAAAATAGCATAAGAGATGGTTTGCGCCGGAGCACGCCTCCTTTTTTGCGCTGAACAGCCCAGGGAGCGCAAGTTCATTCCCTAGTTTGCCGACGTGCGTCTGTGGAGGGAAAAACCCGCTGTGCGCCGGTGCAAAATACGAAATGATACATGCGTCACTGACAAAGTCACTTGCGCTGGGTGCAAGATAGGGCCCTAGGTGTTAAAACACCCTTAAACAGGTACCTAGTCGAAAATAACAAATGTTTTGGGTTCCTTTGTAATCTATGTGTTGTTTATTTTGCTTGTTATATAAATAAACTACTTTAAAAGGACTTTGTTGTTATGTATTCTTTGCAGAGTTTACCGGAAGTTACGTGTTGACAACGTGAAACTATCGCACGCTCACTTGAAAGCGAAAGTTTCACACGCGCGATAGTTTCATGTGACCACGCGATAGTTTCAAGTCAGCACGCAAAACTAAACTTCAAAAAAATAAATAAAAATTCTGCACATGAAAGTTTTGCGTGAGCACATGAAAGTTTCACGTGAGCACATGAAAATTAAAATTAGGTTTTTTTTACTACAATGTCACCTTAGGGGCTCGGTAGAGAGCGGGAGCGGCCGTGTTAATTTTTTCTCCAGGTTTTCACGTGAAGAAGTCTTCTCGAGTCAAAAGGCGCAAGTCCAAGTGAAGTCATGAGTCATTGATGTTAAAGAGTCAAGTCGAGTTGCAAGTCTTTGTACATTTTGTTGAGTCGAGTCTGAAGTCATCAAATTCATGACTCGAGTCTGACTCAAGTCCACACCTCTGGTAAATAGAGATGTGTTCTATAAAACCTTTATAGGGTTAATCCCTTTTTTCTATTCAGTGATTTTGTTTGTTAGCAGCAGATCATCACTAATGGTCAATAATCACCTAATTAATCGCTTTAACCATTTTTATTCCTTTTTTGTTAGCCGAACCCCTCTGAGCTTAAATATTTAGTTGAAAATATTTGAATAATTTAATAGCAAATTGCATGTTTAACTTCAAAAACATTTATTTCTCGTCAGTTTGTATAAGTAGTATTTAGAAGGTTGTAAACGTTAAATCACGGTGTTTGGATCCAGTGTCAGCTGATGACATTGTAAGGAACATAAAGTTGAATGATTTTTTCATGAAAATTCAATATAGTTATTATCATTTACATTTCATGTTAATTTTGGGATGGTTGCTTAGATACATATATATACATTGTTTAAATTGATAAATAGACGTGAATAATTCTGAATTAATAGGGGTGAACTGGTGTGAAAGTAACATGGGAGGAAAGTAACAGAGCGAACTTTCTCTGAGCACTGATTACATTTGCATTCCAAAGTATGATGGCATCTTTAGCACACAACCCTTGACCGAGCTGACAAATATTGGGTTATTTCTTCATCGTTTCGCGCATGTAGGTCCAGAAAGGTGTTTTCAACCATGATAAGTACATTTCTACAGCGGTCTTTTTTCTTATAAGGCGTTGTGTTTCTGGTTTCATGTGTTAAAGTACTAATATCTACAGGTTATTTAGTGCTCTAACACATCCTGAAGTTTGTGAAGAGATCCTGTCAAGATGATAGTAACACTCATTACTGATGCCCCGCTGCTAATACTCTGGCATTATGTTGAAAATGTATTTGAATTAATTAAATTTTTATATTGTTCACTGTTGAATTTTTTTTATTTGCAACAATTTAAGTTTGTACTGTTGGGTTGCTTTTGAAACATTTGATGAAACTAAAATTTTTAATTAAAATGTAATTTCATTATTTTCTGCAAATATAAAGGACAAAATATGTTTGCCGTTACATATTAAAAAGGTCTAGTTATGTATATTTACTAAAAACAGGTGTAATACAAAATCTTGTAATACAAAGTCTTGTTCTGTTCTGTTACATTTAAGACACCTGTGTGTTACTTTCTGTAATGGTTTTGTTCTGTGTTTACTTGTGTTCTGTGTATTTTTGTATTTTGGACTTTTATTTTGATACCCTGCTCTGTTCTGACTTTTATTTTGATATTCATCATGCCATGTCACAGTTCACACTTCCTGTCTGTTTTGTATATAAGTCACTTCCTGTATAGCTGTTCCTGGCTGATTATTACATCGCCATCCTGTCTGTATTCTGCCTGTATTTCTGAATCTGTTATCTGTAAATCTGTTTTTGTGTCTGTTCCTGTTTTTGACCTGTGCCTGTTATTTTGGATTTTGCCTGTACTGCCGCCTGCCCTGACACATTGCCTGTATTTGGATTCTGATTTTGGATTTACCCTTTGGATTTGTTTGCTGGCCCTTTATGGGATTTTACAATTAAACACCTTTTGCATATGGATTCTCATCTCACTCGCTTTCTTTAAAGCAACCGTTACAGAATAATCAGCCATAACCCGGATCCAGCGAAGGTTAGTAACTTCCCACCAGCAACATGAAACCCATTTTTGCACTACTTGCACTCCGTCAGAACCACCGGCCCATTGAGGATTTTGTAAGTGACTTTTTGGAATTAAGTAATCAAGTACATTTTGATGAGGACACGTTAAAACCAGTTTTCTACAATGCCCTGGATGAATGGTTGCACTTGTGTATGCCCCATGATATGTCTGCCTGGTCCCTGGAGAGTTATATTGACTTTGCCTTGCTGTTGTGTGGTTCCCCCTTCACTGTGGGTGTTGCGGATACACCTTCAGAGAATATACACAACACACCAAGCCATTTCATGCCTGTTCTGCCCAAACCTGTATATGTCATGCCTGATTTGTCCATGCCTGTTCCCAAAATGGCCGCCACCCTGCCTGTTCCCAAAATGGCCGCCATCCTGCCTGTTTCTACACCTGCACCTGTTTGTGAGAGAGCTACCGTCATCCCAGCACCTGAACTTCAGAGAGCCATCATCACAACCACACCTGCACTCATGAGGGCTAATATTCACCCTGCACCTGACATCAAGATGGTCGCCCTGCCTGAATCGACTACTGCTGAGGTATGTCTCATTAACTCAGTACTACCTGAATTTGCTATAGCCCTGTGGTGCGTCTGGTCTGCCTTCTGCTCTGTTGTTCCCGAGGTTCCTCAAGACCCTGAATCTGATCTGCCCGTCTCATCTGATCTGCCCGTCTCATCTGATCTGCCCGTCTCATCTGATCTGCCCGACTCATCTGATTCGTCTGTCCTGCCCGACTCATCTGATTCGTCTGTCCTGCCCGACTCACCTGATTCGTCTGTCCTGCCCGACTCACCTGATTCGTCTGTCCTGCCCGACTCACCTGATTCGTCTGTCCTGCCCGATTCACCTGATTCGTCTGTCCTGCCCGATTCACCTGATTCGTCTGTCCTGCCCGATTCGTCTGATTCGTCTGTCCTGCCCGATTCACCTGTCCCGTCTGTCCTGCCCGATTCACCTGTCCCGTCTGATTCACATGATTCGTCTGTCCTGCCTGATTCACCTGTCTTGTCTGATTCACCTGGCTCAACTGACTATTCTGATTCATCTGGTCCACCACCTGGAACATCGCCACCCTGGGCTTTGGGAGCTTTCCCAAGTTTTTTTTGGGGGGGGGTAGTACCCGGACACAGGGAGGAGGCAGAGGACACCAAGGCGGAGGCCAAAGTGTGCTCGGACCCTTCCTCTCCCTGTGTTCCAGGTCTATTCCTGCCCCATGATATAGCTCCAAGCCTGCCCCATGACCCAGGTCCTAGCCTGCCCCATGACCCAGGTCCTAGCCTGCCCCATGACCCAGGTCCTAGCCTGCCCCATGACCCAGGTCCTAGCCTGCCCCATGACCCAGGTCCTAGCCTGCCCCATGACCCAGGTCCTAGCCTGCCCCATGACCCAGGTCCTAGCCTGCCCCATGACCCAGGTCCTAGCCTGCCCCATGACCCAGGTCCTAGCCTGCCCCATGACCCAGGTCCTAGCCTGCCCCATGACCCAGGTCCTAGCCTGCCCCATGACCCAGGTCCTAGCCTGCCCCATGACCCAGGTCCTAGCCTGCCCCATGACCCAGGTCCTAGCCTGCCCCATGTTTCTGGACCATCCTGCCCATATGACCCAGGACCTCTCCTGAACTGCCCTGCCTTCGCCAAGAGGTCCTGGCCCGCCCGCCCACCCTCTATTGGACTGTATGTTTTGTTTGTTGGGCTCCGGGAGTCGCCCTTTAGAGGGGGGGTTCTGTAATGGTTTTGTTCTGTGTTTACTTGTGTTCTGTGTATTTTTGTATTTTGGACTTTTATTTTGATACCCTGCTCTGTTCTGACTTTTATTTTGATATTCATCATGCCATGTCACAGTTCACACTTCCTGTCTGTTTTGTATATAAGTCACTTCCTGTACACCAGTTCCTGGCTGATTATTACATCGCCATCCTGTCTGTATTCTGCCTGTATTTCTGAATCTGTTATCTGTAAATCTGTTTTTGTATCTGTTCCTGTTTTTGACCTGTGCCTGTTATTTTGGATTTTGCCTGTACTGCCGCCTGCCCTGACACATTGCCTGTATTTGGATTCTGATTTTGGATTTACCCTTTGGATTTGTTTGCTGGCCCTTTATGGGATTTTACAATTAAACACCTTTTGCATATGGATTCTCATCTCACTCGCTTTCTTTAAAGCAACCGTTACACTTTCGTCCCTGCTGACAGGTTAAAAGGTAACAATGCACTACTTATGTTCAAAGTGAAATTATACTGAGGTCGTTTTACATTTGTTTAAAATTTCACATGCAGTGATAGACCACACTTTTGAGTTATTGACCACAGCAAAAATGTATCTTTGTCTAAACAGCCTGATCTCATTAATTTCCATGTGATAGTCACTGAAATTTTTGCTTATTTTTCTGTGGCATTCTCACTGATCTCTGCATTTTTCCCTGGCCCTGCCACGAACTGTCTTTTCCCGTGGCATTCTAACAGATTGTTTACTCAACGGCTTTGTCTTATTTTCTGACCATTGTCACTTCGGTTTATGGTTAGATTGACAAAAAATGAATTCCTTACCCAAACCCAACTCTAACCCCAATGCCAGGTGACAATTGTTTAAAGTTTAGAAAATAAGCAGAAAAAATTGTATAAATCAATAGTTAAAGTGACATACAAACGCAAACCCCCAAATCTAACCCTAAGCCGAGGCGACAATGGTTAGAAAATGGGAAAAAGCAGTTGAGTAACCAATCCGTGGGAATGCAACGGAAAAAGAAAGTTTTTCTGAAAAATGATACTTTCGCCCCTGCTCTCCCCTATGATTAAAACACACAACCACAAAATAATAATGTGTTTAGCACTGTATACACTCTAAGGATTAATTTGCATACATACATACACTTTTTTAAAGTAAGTTTTACTTGAAATTTTAAACTTTTTAACTTCCATTTCAGTTATTTCCTAAAACCTTGGCATTGGTGTATTTTGTCATTAACGATTTACCATTGATGCTTTTCAATAACTGATTTATTTAATGCTTAGCAGATAATTCTTTAATTATTTGAGAAATAAAACTTTTCATCTTATCTGATCTAATAAATCCAGCTCAATCACTTTTCTATTCTTAGCGTTTTAGTTTCTATTTTTTTCTATTATTTATTATCATTTAGTAGTGTTTTTAGTTATTCTTGTTTATCTTTTGTTAATAAATTTCATTTTATTACCATAGTGTCTTCCTTGTGTTAATAATACAGTTAAAGGTTCTACAAGCATCTTACAAAATCCTTCAGATAAATTAGATGACAAACTCCCTCTAATTTACGTATTTTCTTATTTGTTGAATGATCTATTTAGATTATTCTTATTGTTAAAGTGAAAGTCTTTAGCTGGTGCCCCGAAATAGAGGAGGGAGGTCCGGTGTATGGTATACCACCCAATTGGTGCCTGTGTCAAAATCACTACACTTGTTACTATGACAACACATCAAATATGAGTTTTACGACCCTTTTGGAATGTTAAGAGAGTCACTCTTGCTTTATCATCTCTGAGTTTTCCTCAGTCATCTCTTTCTTTATATCTCAGTCTTTCTGGATACGTTTGAGTCCTTTCAGGTGGTTTTACTACAGTTAAAAACATGGTTAGTGTAATAAAACCATGGTAACCACAAAATAGTTAGGTTTTTAAAAAAACATAATTAAAGCATGGTTAGTGTAGTAAATCATGGTTTTGTTGATAGTAATTAATACACCAAAAAAACATGGTAACTACACTTACCACAATAAAACCATGATTCATTTTCTTAAGGGTGTGCCAGGCTGTCTTTTCATTTACCAAGGATCATTTTCTCTCTCATGAATCCTTTCAGCAAAGATCAACTGAAGCTTCATCAAACTACATCATTTTCTTTTAATGGGCAAGACATGTCTTATTCACTGATGCATCACACTTCATTATCCTCTTTAATTATCCTCTTTAATTAATTATCCTATTTAATTAGGTGCATCCGCATTAAGTTACTGATGGTTTGATTTAGGCTTTGATCTGCTGAATTACAAATACTGCCATCACTTCATGCTTTATTCTTTTCTCTACTTAAACCTTTACCTTCTTTCAATCCTAAACTGTATGTGTAGCGCAATAAATGTGTTCAGTATTTGTACTACATACATTTGAAATTATTAGGAGAATAAAAGTGTTTTATATAGCAATGTTAAAGTGCTGCAGTTTGAAGTGCAGTAGATGGCAGCAGCGCTGTGTCTGTCGTGAAACCGCACTCTCGCGAGGTCTCACGTGATTTGTGAAATGAGACCTTCTGCGAACAGGCTTGTTCGACTTCATTCGGTGCCGCAAGAATCGACGTCAGAGTATCGCGAGAGCCAGACAAAATATGATTTCTTGAATCATTTTCGCAGTACTTTGACGTCATCCGGCTGTCGTTTTTTTGCGGCGCCGCATGAAGTCGAACAAGCCTAGTGATTTTCACGGTCACATGTGCGACTACCATTGATGATGGTGTTTGTCTGTGTTACAGGCACGCCCGCCGACAGGGGGGGACAAACGGGTCTGTTGTCCCGGGCCCAGGGTGGGGGTGGGCCCAGAGGGGGGCCCAGAACTGGAACCTATGGAATAATTGTTAAAAATAAAGAAAATATTTGATTCATTTGATTTGAAGTTCAGTACGCTCAAAATGTCCGGTCAGACTCAGCACAAGTCCGGTGCTCAGAAAATAAAAGAAAAGAAGAAAATATAGGCCTTATAGAGGAAAATAGAGGGAAATAGAATTCCTAATTCTCCCCTAATCTGTGACCGCAGATATAGTCACTGCATCGCGTGTGTTTAGAAGTATGTGCTGTTTGCTGTGAGGTTTTTATGAGAGAAAGCACAAACTATTTAATATTTAATGTGTGAAACTTGAATTTGAAATAAAACTTACCGCGGAGAAGATAATGAGATGAGATCTCTATTGCTAAGTTACGCGACAATTATTTATTATTTCAAATCCGTTTACAAGATAAATATAAATTGTTAAACAGATGAAATTATCTTGATATAGGCTACATTCATAATGAGAAGCCTTTTCTTTTTACTGTTACACTGTAGACAGTAATATATGTATTTTATATAAAACTCTATGGTCGGACAGTACATTGTTCATTATCTGTTGGTTCATGTTGGTCCAGTTTAATTCAGGGTAATCCTTTAATAAAATGTAATTATAAAATATTTTATTGTTTTGTAATATTCACAGCGCACATTCTCTCAAATGTGCTTAAAACATGTTTAATTATTCTGCAAAATTCCGCATAGATTTTGCAAAAGAAATCCGCAGAAATAGCAAAAAATAACTCCTTGCACAGATTCCTTATACAGCTGTACTACTCTTGCAGCAATTAAAGCAGTTCAGATTTGTTTTAAATGGCAAAATAGTTATATTTCTTTTTTTTATTTACATTTTAGAGTATTTTTGTTTGTTCCAACAAGCGGTTAGCAGCCGACAGCAAGTTGACGACATGTTTGATGAATTGAACTCTCAAATCAACACTTCACTTGTCTATAATAACAACTACATAAAATATATATTTTCAGCATATCACAGTGTTAGTTTAAACGTTTATTATCTACACACACTATTTTTTAAAAGCGGAGGCAGATTGCTCTGCTGCTCGCAGCTGCAACGGGGGCAGAAATATAAAAATGAAATATAAAAATGGGCTATAGCTACAAAACGAAACGAAATAAACATGAAACCGAATAAACATGCAACCTGCAACTTCGCTATGCATATATAGATTATGTATTGGATGCTGTTTGCATAGATTATGCGCAGTATCCAAGGTTTTAGTCCTCCATTAATATTTTTTCCCGGTGCGCGGTACTGCTGTTAAATACGCAACAGCTGCATTGTAAATGTGTGGCTGGCTGTGCTTATAGCGGACTCGTGCTATAGGTTAAAAGTCTTACTACGTTTGTTTTGCAATCATCGTCTGTCAAAATGTTATTTTAATTAAATTGAAAAATATAAAAAGACGGAGCTGTGAGGTTAAAATTGTCCGAAACCCGACCTGAGGGGTGTAAAAAGGTCGGGTCGGGCTTGGGCTGAAATGCAGGGCTCTACCCTCAGCCGCATTCATTGAGAAAAATGCAATGCATGCTCATCATGAAAGCTCTTTACAAAATAATATCCCTCTGGGCTTTTGGTTCAAAGGCGTGCATGTTTGGAGAAATTTTGATTGAGTTTATATGTTTACTTCAAATTTCTAAAGAGAGGAGTAATATTTATTCAATTTTTAGTCCAAACACGGCATAATATTAGCTGAAGTTGTTTTACTGATATTTCCAATAGTCTGTTCATAATTCATACGTGATTATGATATTTTGTGTCAGTATACAGTGTCAGTACACTGAAAAAAAATATTCATTGAATTTAATCAGTTTTTTAAGATAAGCGGTTGCAATCAATTTATTTAAGCTACATTTAAACAAAAGTTTTATATTTTACTTTACTAATCTTTTTTGTTTAAATGTAGCTTAAATAAACTGATTGCAACCGCCCATCTCAAAAAACTGATTAAATTCAATGAATATTTTTTTTCAGTGTACTACATTTAAAGGTGCAGTGTGTACATTTTAGAAGCATCTAGTGGTGAGGTTGCAAATTGCAACCAACGGTTCAATCCACTCACCCCTCGCTTTTGAAACGCATAGAGAAGCTAGCCACCACCGGTAAAACATGTCATCGTCAGAGACAACTTGGTAAAAAAAGTTTGTCCGTTAAAGGTTTCTGTAGAAACATGGCGACACAAAATGGCGACCTCCACGTAAGGGAACCCTCAGTGTATGTAGATAAAAACTTCTCATTCTAATCTAAGGTAATAAAAACATAACGGTTCATTATAAAAAGGTCTTTATACACCCCTGAAAATATAGTTTTGTATATAATTTTGCATTTCTGTCAAGAGATCCTTCTAAAAATTACACACTGCACCTTTAACTAAATGTTTTATACAATGTATAATATGCAATATTCGTGGGTCCTGAATCTGATAATGCCAAATGTCTTGTTACCAGTAAAAAGTAAGGGGTGGGGGGCCCTCTAAGATTATCTTGTCCCGGGCCCAGGTAAGACTGTCAGCTGGCCTGGTTACAGGTGAGCTGATGGAAGTTTATTCTAACGTTTAAATCGTTCTGTTGATTATATTGTTATATATATATTAAAGTAACTTTGAGTGAGTGGGAAATTAAATGAATCTAGTTTAAGAATGGTATTGCAATCCAAAGTTGGATAAGTTTAATGTGAGTTCATGTGAAAGTTAAACTATCCTCATATTGCTATGCAGCAAGTAAATCTTATCTTGTTTTATTTGGAT
This sequence comes from Misgurnus anguillicaudatus, assembly GCF_027580225.2. Lineage (NCBI taxonomy): Eukaryota > Metazoa > Chordata > Actinopteri > Cypriniformes > Cobitidae > Misgurnus > Misgurnus anguillicaudatus. Next base: position 29,724,922 of record NC_073337.2, read on the forward strand.
GTGTTTGAATATTTGATAAAATATAATTTGGGTAACTTAGTTGTATGCATAAAGGTATTTCATATAATGTTTTTTGTGAAATTAGACCTCGTGAGTGATTTTCACGGTCACACGTGCGACTGCCATTGATGATGGTGTTTATCTGTGTTACAGGTTTAAAAAAAATACAATAAATATGCAACCCCCACTGTGAATTCTCCTTTATAGATTGGCAAGTGTTACATACGTCTTTTCCCACCACTGACGAGTTATCTCATTAAAACATTTCAATAAAAAATATGTAATACCGCGAATATCCACTAAACCCAATTTATAAAAAAACTGAAGCAAATAAATTATTTACTAATTTTAAAATCTGTGTATGTTTTGATAATCATTCTGAATCTCATCTCCAACAAAATTCCTTCACAAAAATGCAATTATTTCAGCTTTTTGCAATTTTTTTTTTTAAGAAAAATACCCATATTTAAGAGTTTATAAAGCCCGACTCTCTAACCACAAGGCTACAACTGTATTAAAACTCACAAAAAGTACTTTTATTTTTCACAAGGGAAAGCTGTACTTTACCCAGCAATATCACATTCATTATCGTGGATGAATCGCTTAGCTTTTCTGCTTGTTTTTTTTACATGGGCTACATAAGATTTACAAGTTGCCACTCCAATCTGAGTGCCAGGGTGTGCCACACAGTAGACATTTAAATTTATATCAGGTTACACATTTTGTAAAGACTTCAGGCTATCACATGTTGCATTGGCTGACTATGAAAGTGAAATCAAGAGTTAAGCTTTAACATCTGTTCATCTGTTTGTTCATTCAGTAGAAGACCACAGAGAGACCAAAGACATCCCTTAACTTAAGATATACAGGCAGAATATCAGAAATCCACAAACTGTGTGCAGCTACTGAAGTAAAGCCAAAAGGTAAGTGACATTAAGTCATTTATTATTTTTCTCAGTTAGGATTATGTATTGTGTCTGTTTGTGTTGAGAAGTGTACAGATATTCACCAACAATTTAATTGTTCTGCAAAGTAGTTGGTCTGTTTAACCCTTATGTGTTGTTGGGGCCATTTTTGCAATTTTTTTGTCTTAATTTGGCCACAACTTTCTCTGTGTTTCAGCAAATGGAATGATTTTTGGTGACAAATCTTATATTTACACATATTTTAAGAAAATGCTTTGAAATTTTTCAAAAACTCAACAATATACCGTGGGCAAATTCACTACCCTTACGTGTTGCTAGCGGCCAAAAAAGGCCACCAAACCAAACCGCTGCAAAAATACATCGGATGAATTTTCCCTCACACTTTTTTTGCATAAATCTGCTAATCAACCTCAGCACTGATCAAAACCACCAAATGTTTGCAAAAATTCCATGATTTTAACTCTTACATTGCCAAGTTTATAATGTCACTGATTTGGGAAAAAAACACACACAAAATGACCGATTTTCAATATAAAAAGTGAATGTGGACTGGATTTTCTTTTACCTTTTTTACAGTCTTGGGCATGTCAAAGATTGGTAAAAACATTGGCTTTGATGCATTTTTTGTTTTTGTGCAGCATCAGATTGAATTTTTTTCTCCCTCATTTATTGTTTGTGGCCATTTTTTCCCCATTGACTTCCACCACAACAACACCCCTTAAAAGCAGAGCCATGACACCTTATTACCATGCATTCTTGATTCTTTGTGATTGTACCTTTTGCAAAATTTGTCATTTTTACTGTTGATCACCATGTGGCAACATTAACCCTTTAGTAGCATGTGCAAAAAAAACAGAGCTTAAATTCTGGACTGTAAATCGAGTTATATGGAGCATAACAGCATATTAGAGAGAGAGTCTGTGTGTGTGTGTGTGTGTGTGTGTGTGCGTGCGCGCGTGCATGTGCGTCTGTGTGAAAAAATCTGTAAAAAAAATCTTCTCTGCATCAGATTTATGAACAACATTTATTATGAACCAAAATGCAAAAACAACTTCAAATAAACTGAATCAAGAATGCATGGTAATAAGGTGTCATGGCTCTGCAATCAAAAAATGTTGTTATAATGGAAGTCAATGGGGAAAAAATGGCCACAAACAATAAATGAGGGAGAGAAAAATTTAATCTGATGCTGCACAAAAACTAAAAATGCATCAAAGCCAATGTTTTTACAAATCTTTAACATGCCCAAGACTGTAAAAAAAGTAAAAGAAAATCCAGTCCACATTCACTTTTTATATTGAAAATCAGTGATTTTGTGTTTTTTTTTCCTCAAATCAGTGGCATCACTCATGAGCTTGGCAATTAAAGAGTTAAAATCATGAGATTTTTTGAAACATTTGGTAGTTTTGATCAGTTCTGAGGTTGATTAACAGATTTATGCAAAAAAATTTGAAAAAAATATTAAACTGATACATTTTTACAGCTGTTTAATTTAGTGACCATTTTTGGCCGCTAACAACACGAAAGGGTAGTGAATTGGAACAAGGCACAAGGGTTAACTTCCAGTATAGCAGCTGATTTGTATATGGATATTTAAGTTGTATAAAAAGGTTTTGCAATACAGCCTAATAGACAACTGTATAATGTAGGCCA